>NC_092770.1:14768300-15071330 GCF_047496795.1 Chiloscyllium punctatum | reverse complement strand
TGCAAACTACAGTTTCTGTAGTTGCATGGTCCAAATAGTATATACAAATCATTAATGAAACTATCCACAGACTCTCCTGGGAGTTGTACCTGCTATTGAAATGAGATCCAGTGTATTATTTGTTCACAAATTGAAATATTGATCAAAAGCTATCAGGAGTCTGTCAAACATAATTTGTTTCTCATCAGTCTGTTTTCTGTGTAACCCATGATCTGATGTTCTTCAGAGGGAATGGAAAGGTATGCTATCCTGTTCTATAGTTGATTTGGTGTCCAATCTAGAAGCTGTTTGAAATTTCAGGAAGTGAGCTATCTATGTCTGCCAATTCACCGATCCATCAAATAGATCTCAAAGCTTAAATTTTTATGGTGGAATGATTGATATCAGTGAATTTTGTAGCATTTGTTTGATTGTTAATTCGCATTTGAGGTTGTTAGTTATTTTCTTGATTTGGTTTTCCTTGTACTACATTCACTTTCTGATGTTCTTGATTGGTTAGAATTGTTGTTGAATCTTTAGAATCTTCCTTGTAGTAAAGATTGCTGTTGTAATTCTAAAGCTGGAAGCAAATGAACGTTCTGCTAGTTTCAATGTAAAGCTTAGTTTTCCTTTACAAAATGGTGCCTTCAAGGAGACATGTGTAAATACTCCCGTTACAAGCTAGCAGAAAGATTTCCAAAAGAGTTGTGGATAAAACTTTATTAGAATGCCTTCATTCAATAAGAATCAATGAGTTTTTAATGGCAAAGATGACTTCATTTAAGCTGATGTTTTTCTGTGTCTGAGAAGTTTTTGTGCTGAATTTGGCACCGCATAAGATTCATGCTCTTTTTCTTTATTCAGTTTTTTTGTATTTTAATAAATAAAAACAATAAAACATCATAAATGTTGAAAAGAGCCTTAATTTGTTATTAAAATTACTAAGATAATAAAGTTAATATCACACAATACCAGGTTATAGTCCAACAGGTTTAATTGGAAGCAGTAGCTTTCAGAGTGCTATACCTTCATCAGGTGGTTGTGGAGTACACAATTGTAAGACACAGAATATACAGCTAAAATTTACAATGTGATCTAACTGAAATTATACATTGAAAAATACCTTGATTATTTGTTAAGTCTCTCATCTGTTAGAATGACCATGTTAGTTTCACTTCTTTCATATGTAAATCACAAAACTGTTTTTAAAAGTTACATTCTCAGGTAAACTTTAACAATTGGTGTCAGCCCAGATAATGTATTGAAGGTGTTAGCCCCCTGTGTACTGCTGTCTGTACCATAATGTTTAGACTGGTTCTAATCTAAAAAGTGAATTAACAGAATCTTACATGGATTCATGCAGTTTCTGAGTACAATGTAACTCTACGAGTACAAATTCACTCCACAAACATATATGTGTATGTGGGTTTGTGTGTGTTGGAGGAGCAATGGGGGTTTGTGAGTGTCTGTGAGAGACAGTGTATATGCATGTTTGTGTGAGTGTAAAGAGGTCTAAGTCTGTGAGAGGGTGCATGTGTGGGTGTGGGAGTGTGTGTGAGTGTCTGTGTGCTTGTATAGTGCAATGGGGTCACCTGTAGTGTGATGTGGACCCAACATCACAGTTGAGGGCAGCATGGTGGCACAGTGGTTAGCACTGCTGCCTCACAGCGCCAGAGACCTGGGTTCAATTCCTGCCTCAGACGACTGACTGTGTGGAGTTTGTACATTCTCCCCGTGTCTGTGTGAGTTTTCTCCAGGATGCTCCACACAGACAGCCAGCTGAGACTGGAATCGACCCTGGTGCTGGGGTGAGGGAGTAGTGCTAACCACTAAGCCATGGTGTATTTGTGAACTCATAATTCTTAACTGTTCTCGTCAGCCTAGCTTTACAAAATGAAACTTTTGTGTCCTTAAACTTAAAGGTCAAATTTGTTCTGAGGGTTGGCAATCAACCTCTTTTGTGGTACTCAGTTTGGATTTATCCCCTTAGTTGCAAGTGGCTCATACTGATCTGACTAATTTTCTTAAAGGCTTGTTTTCCCTATGACTGGCTGTAAAAGGATTTTGGAGACTTTTAGTTTTCTGATGGTTTCTTTGGAATAGTTCCTGTTCTGAGATGTTTCCTGTACAGCAGATGTACAGCTCTGTCTTTTTTGATCATGAGCTAGTATCGAATGTGTATTGCCAATTTTTTGAAAGATGATTTTATTGAAATTCTTCTCTTGGTTCATTTCTTGATGTTGGCTGCTATAATTTTCTAGACAGGGAACCGGTAGCTGCTACTATCTTTGTTCTGTGATTCTTTTGCCACACTAAGTTTGGGTTTGAGACAGACTTGTTGAAGAGAAAGCAAGGACTAAGAATTGTCTTTAGACTTAGAATTCAAAGGCACACGTTATTAAACTTTCATATTAAATACTGTTATTTGTGATAATCCTAGATAAACCAGGTCATGGCTTTTAGTTGGAGAAAGTGAGGACTGCAGATGCTGGAGATCAGAGTCAAGAGTGTGGTGTTGGAAAGGCACAGCAGGTCAGGCAACATCTGAGGAGCAGGAGAATCGACATTTTGGGCATAAACCCTTCATTAGGAATAAGGCCTCATCCCTGCCTGACCTGCTGTGCTTTTCCAGCACCACACTCTCAACTATGGGTTATATGATTAGATGATGATTAATATATTTTCTTCATGCATTCATATCCAAGTGATCTCAAGGCCTTCTCATTCTACAGTGTTTTGGCTCTGCCCACTGTGTGCTATTTATATCCAATAATGTGCAGCTCTATTATGTAAGTTCAAAGTTACTCCAGGACTCTGAATCTTTCCACAGCATTGAGGAAACTCAACCTTAGCAGCAGAAAATAAACATTCCTCTGATCCAAAACCAAACATTTAAATAAACTAGATTTACTTATTTAATTTTTAAGGTTTTAAAAAACCTTATAATAGAGGACATGGACCTTCCTCTTTCAGACCTCTTAGCTTTTCAAACTTGCTGTTACTCTTGCAGCCTGTTTATATTACACAAATTTTCTTTCCAACATACCCCATTTGTTTTCATAACTGTTCCCAGAAGTGGTCAGTGTATGAGCTCCCTGTTCCCTTCCTCAGGCAAGCACCCTTACGTTTATTTGTCAAAATAATAAGCTAATTTGTTTATTTGTCAAGCTAATAAACAAATGCATGCATGAGTATTTCATATGAAGTGTGTCAGATGGAAGTTTTAGTTTACAATTCAATGATTTCATGTTTCTTAGTTATTTCTCTAAAATGTACCATTCATTTAGTGAAATTTATTCCACTTGTTCAGAATTTAAAATATTGCATATACCAGGATGAATGAATATAATAATTACTGATGATTTATGTCGAGTCTATCTGGATGATCTTTTGAGCATCAAATATTTCCTGTTATACTTATTTGCACATAGAAAAAAATTGAAACATCTTCAATTGTACAAAGGCTAGTAAAATCAAAAATATAGTAATCATACCAAACATTCATAAATCTGAGACTACATCACAATTTCCCCTTTTGTTGTAATGTGTGTTATAAAAATAATGAAACAGAATTCTCAACTGCACTTTCAGTGATGAATAGATGTTGCTGAAATACCACCTGCAACTTAAGTATTTTTCAAAATTTAACTGATTTTAATGTCTCTTTCTCCAGGTATTGATCTCAAACTGCTACGGTCCAGAATTTAATATAAGGTTGCCAAGGAAAATAATCTGATAATCTGCAGGACAAATTGAATTTACTTTTGTTTAGATAAAATGGTAACTGGGTGCTGGCAATGTAGATCAGTCATCTTGGGGATAGACATTTGGTTCTGGCGATAATTCTTTCATCTGTTTGCTGTCATTTTATGGTGTACATATTTGAAGCTGCTTAAATTAGGATATTTGTCTGGTACTGAAGAGCTTCTTTAGGAAGGGAAGGTTGTCTGAACATCACAGAATCAGCTATCTTGCAGGGTTATTGGAGGCATATTTCCTTACACTGGTGACGTTTGCTATCAAATATTTAGAAATAGATGCAAAACCTAACAAAAAAAAAATCAACCTCTTAAAATAATGATGTGCAATTGCAGGTGCAGATTTGGATGTAGACTTTAGTGATGGGAATGGAAAATCTTAATTGGTTGAAATTTAAAGTCATGTGAACATTAAGGAAAGGACAAAAAAAACACTGACCCATCCAGCGATGCCCATGTCTTACCAGTGAATAAAAAATAATCATAGCACAATACAAAGCCCTTCATGCCTGCCTGGCTCTTCAAAACACTTCCCCTCATGAAGGAGCAGCCCTCTGAAAGCTTGGGATTTCAAAATAAACCTGTTGGACTGTAACCCTTTGTTGTGTGATTTCTGACTGTCTTCAAAAGAGATTAGCAATCAGTCACATTTCCCTGCTCTTTACCCACAGTAAAGCACTATTTTTCTTTCAAGTATTTATCCAGTTAGACCATAAGACCATAAGACATAGGAGTGGAAGTAAGGCCATTCGGCCCATCGAGTCCACTCCGCCATTCAATCATGGCTGATGCGCATTTCAGCTCCACTTACCAGCATTCTCCCCGTAGCCCTTAATTCCTCTAGACAACAATAACCTATCAATCTTTGAAAGTTCCCCTTTGAAAGCTGTCGAAGTACCAAAGAAATCCTTTGCAGCCTTAATCAAAATCCAAAAGATATTGCAACCCACTCGTAGCCTTTGTCAAGGTTGCAGAAGGAAAGCATAATGCATGAAAATGAAGTGAAAGGAAGTCTAATGTGCAGGCATGTGTTTACAAGCAAGTGATAGAATAACCATGTCTGTAGGGTAGCAGGGCAGCAGTCTTGGAAATAATTGCTGGTAATTTTGATCCTGCAGATGATTGGCGCATGTTACTAACCCTAAGCAGCATTGTGGCTGCTGTTGTCCTTTCAGCAGATTGCATTGCTTCTGAATCTCTAGATCCTGTGATAATAGTCCTATATTGTTGTGGCTAAGAAATGCATCCATGTTTGTAAATGTTACCAGTGATATTCTGCAACTGTGGTGAAGTGGCTTATCTTGATATCTTGGAAAGAAAACCTTCATGTATTTTTTTTCTCATACAATGCCACTGAAAACATGACCCTGTGATTTGGGTTGTTTATGAAGAACCAGCAGTGTTAGTAATAGTCAGAACTTCATCCACACAGTAGTATGGATGTGCTATCAGTGCCTACTTTGGGAATTAAAGTCCACACATGGACTAATCCTTGGCGATTCAGATGGCAGGTAAAGCAGATGACTTCCAGTTATTTTGACATTCAGCCAGAAGAATGTCTGGCATGTTAGCATCTTAATATTGCACAGACAGTTTAAGGAGCATGGCAGCGGACATTAGAAACATTGGCTAATGCAGCTGATTAACAACTGCATATAGCCCAGAGCAGACAGGCAAGTATACCTTTAAAACAGTTAGGAGCAGGAATCCTGATGAATCCAAAGGCTCGAAACGTCGATTCTCCTGCTCCTACTGTGCTGCCTGACCTGCTGTGCTTTTCCAGCACTACACTCTTGATTCTGAGCTCCAACATCTGCAGTCCTCACTTTCTCCTAGCTCACTGCTCCTTTTCAAAATAGTTCCATGGAATTTCCTCTTGCCCTCCTGTGAGGGCAGTAGAGACCCAAGCTTATTGTTGCATCTAAAAGATGAGTGCAGTGCTACCTTAATTCTGTACTGTTGTGTCAGCCTGTAGTTTATGCACAAGCCTCTGAAGCAATATTTGACCCTTTAGCATTGGCAGTACTACCAAAAGGGAATCCTAGCCTTGTGATCATTTAGCTGAAATTAAATAGGACAGCTGCAATTACACTTATCATTCCTTGGATTCAGGATTGGTGGTGGATTGTAACAATCTTTCTTCTGGACTGAAGACAACAAATGTTGGAGATCACAGCAGGTCAGGCAATATCCACAGAGAGAGAGAGCAAGCTAACGTTTCAAGTCTTGATTACTCTTCATCAGAGCTCCCTCAACCTTCCAATTTTTTGGTGTGCTCAGTCACCCAGCTAGACAATGTCCATGTACAAATATGACACAAAGACAGGAATTACCTAGTATTGAAACAGTTAATCTCTGTGTTAACCATACCCAGCATTACCCATCCCTACTTGCCCACAGGGCAGTTAAGAGTAAACGTCACTGCTGTGGGTCTGGAGTCAGATGTAGGCCAGGTAAGGATGTCAGAGTTTCTTCCTTAAAGGACACTAGTGAACTTTTTTTTGTCTTTGCAACCATCAGCAGTGATTACATGGTAACCATTAAGCTGGTTGTTCATTCTAGATTTATATTGAATATAAATTTCATCTTCTGCTGCAGTAGGATTTCATCCAATATCCCCAGAATAGTTAGCATTACCATGCATCCAGTGGATGCAATGCCACCTGCCATTTCTTGATAATATGTGGGTGAAAATTGGCATCTGTAATGTTGGCGAACCTCTGGAGGAGGCTGAGACAAGAAGTAGCTACAGATCAGGATGAAATGATGGGTAAGCAGATAAGACGTGCAGCAGAGTTCAGGCAATATTATTTAAGGTTTAGGGGGCCAGCAAGAAGAGTGCTGATAGGATTGTAGATAATTAAGATGAAGATAGTTTTTTTTTCATTCATGGGATGTGGTCATTACTGACTAGGCCAATATTTCCTGCCCATCCTTAACTGCTGCTGCAAAGAGGGTGTGAGTTACATTGTTGAACCACTGCAGCTCATGTGGTGTACACACACCAACAGTGCTGTTAGCAAGTGAAGCAGTGATGGTGTCTACTCAGGATGGTGTGTGATATGGAAGAGAACTTGCGGGTGGCTATGTTTCTTGTTCTTGTTGGTTGTAGTGGTTGTGGATTTGAAAGGTTCTGTTGAAGAAACTTCGGTAAATTGTTGCAATGCACCTTGTAGGCGGCACAAACTACTGTCATTATACATTGGTGTTAGAGGGAGTAAATGTTCAAGTTGGTGGATGGGGTGTCAGTCAAGTGGACTACGTTAATTCCTTGAACTTCCTGTTTTTGAAGCTGCACCCGCTCAGAAAAATGCACAGTATTCATCACATGCCTCTCATGTACCTTGTAGTTGATTGAAAGGCTTTAGGGGGCTATTCACTACAGAATTCCTAGCCTTTGTCCTCCTCCTGTAGTCACAGTATTTGCTGTCAGCGGAGCAGAGATATTGACTCATTTTCACAGCTAACATTTCCTTGACAATCACTCCTTTATCATCATTATCATTGCCTTTGTCTTTTTCTCTGGGCACATTCACCAGTGCAGGTTCATAGCTCCTTGAAAGTGGAGTCGCTGGTAGATAGGAGAGTGAAGAAGGTGTTTAGTACGCTTGGGTTTTATTGGTCAGTGCATCAAATACAGGAATAAGGAGATCATGATGTGGCTCTACAGGACATTGGTTAGGCCACTATTGGAATACTGCATGCAGTTCTGGTCTCTCTCATCTAGGAAGGAAGTGTTCGGATAAGATTTACAAGGATGTTGCCAGGGTTGGAGGGTTTGAGCTACAGGGAGAGGCTGAATAGACTGGGGCTATTTTCTCCAGAGTGTCGGAGGCTGAGGGGTAACCTTTCGGAGGTTTATAAATTCATGCGTGGCATGGATAGGATGAATAGACAAGGTCTTTTCCCTGGGATAAAGTGAGGACTGCAGATGCTGGAGATCAGAGTCAAAAAGTGTGGTGCTGGAAAAGCACAGCTCATCAGGCAGCATCTGAGGAGCAGGAGAGTTGACATTTCAAGCATAAGCTCTTCATCAGAAATGTGGAGGGGGGGGCGGTGGGCTCAAGGGAGCTGAGAGATAGATGGGAGGGGAGGTGGGGCTGTGGGGAAGGTAACTAGGAATGCAATAGATAGATGAAAGTTGGGGGGGCAGGGGTAATTGTGATAGGTTGGAATGGAGGGTGTAGTGAATAGGTGAGAAGGAAGATGGACAAGTGGGACAGTTCAAGTGGGCAGTGCCAAGTTGGAGGGTTGTATCTGGGATAGGGTGAGGGGAGAGAAGATGAGGAAACTGGTGAAATTGGCATTGATCCCATGTGATTGGAGGGTCCCATGGCGGAAGATGAGGCGTTCTTCATCCAGGCGTCATGTGGCTAGGATTTGGCAGTGGAGCAGGCCCAGGACTTGCAATGTCCTTGTCAGAATGGGAGGGGGAGCTGAAGTGGTTGTCCACAATGTGGTGGAGTTGATTAGGTGCATGTATCACAGAGATGTTCTCTGAAATGTTCCACAAGTTGGCGCCCTTTCTCCCAAGTGTGCAGGAGACCACATCAATGAAATGTTTGGAAAATCTCTGCTGGATGTGAAAGGACTCTTTAGGTCCTAGGATGGAGGTGAGGGGGGAGGTGTGGGTGCAAGTTTTACACCTCTTGTGGTAGTAAGGGAAGGTGTCAGGAGTGGAGGGTGGGTTGGTGGTGGACCTCACAAGGGAGTCACGGAGGGAATGGTCTCTGCAGAATGCTGAAAGGGGTGGGAAGAGAAATATGTCTCTGATGGTGGGGTCTGACTGTATGTGGCAGAAATGGCGGAGGATAATATATTGTATCCAGAGATTGGTGAGGTGGAAAGTAAAGACTGGGGGTTCTGTCTGGTGCGGTTGGAGGGGTGGGTTCAAGGGCGGAGGTGCAGGAAGTGGAGGAGATGTGCTGGAGGGCATTGTTGACCACAAGGGAGGAAAGATTGCCGTCCTTGAAGTAAGAGGCCATCTTTGATGTTCTGAAGTGGAATTGGTCCTCCTGGGAGCAGACGCAGTGGAGGGATTGGGAGTAAGGAATAGCATTTTTACAGGAAGGAGGGTGGGAGGAGACGGTACGGTCCAGGCAGCTGTGGGAGTGGGTAGGTTTGAAGTAGATGTCTGTGTTGAGTTGATCGCTGGAAATGGAGGGAGAGGGAAGTGTTGAGATGGTCCAGGTGAATTTTAGGTCAAGATAGAAGGTGTTCATGAAGTTGATGAACTATTCAACCTTCTCATGGAAGCACGAGGTGGTGCCACTATAGACATCGACATTAACAAAGGAAAAGGTGGGGAATGGTGCTGGTGTAGCTACGCAAGATGGACTGTTCCATGTACCCGATGAAGAGGTAGGCATAGCTGGGGTCCATGCAGGTGCCCATGGCTCCCCCTTTGGTCAGAAGGAAGTGGGACGATTTGAAGGAGAAATAGTTGAGGGTGAGGACCAGTTCAGCCAATCCAATGAATACGTTGGAAGGATACTGGTTGGATCAGTGGGACAGGAAGACATGGAGGGCTTGGAGGCCTTTGTCATGGTGGATGTCACAGGGACTGGATGTCTATGGTGAAGATGAGGCACTGGGGCCGGAGAATCGAAAGTCATGGAGGAGGTGGAGGGCGTGAGCGGTGTCCCGAATGTATGTGGGAGATCCTGGAACAAGGGGGATAGGATGGTGTCAAGGTATGTGGAGATACTTTCGGTGGGCAGGAGCAGGCAGAGACAGTGGGTCAACTGGGACAGTTGGATTTTTAAATCTTGGGTCAGATGTAGAACTGGGTGGAGCAGGGTTCATGGACTATGAGGTTGGAGGGAAATCCCTGAGGTGATGAGGTTGTGGATAGTCTTGGTGATGGGAGGTGAGGTCGTGGTCAAGGGGGCAATAGGAGGAGGTGTCCATGATTCGGCACCTGGTCTCAGCAGTGTAGAGGTTGGTGTGCCAAACTACGACTGCGCCTCCCACCCCTTGTCCACTGGTTTGATGGTGAGGTTGGGGTTAGAGCGGAGAGAATGGAGGGCTGAGCATTGCAAGGGTGAGAGGTTGGAGTGGATGAGAGGGGTAGGCAGGTTGAGGGGGTCAATGTGTGGCGACAGTTGGAGATGAAGAGATAAAGGGCACGTAACAGACCAGCATGGGTCTGGGATGGAGAATCCAAAACTAGAGAGGTTTAAAGTGAGAGGGGAAAGATTTAAAACTGATCTGAGGGGCAACTGTTTCATGCAAAGGGATGTGCATATATTGAGTGAGCTGCCAGAGGAAGTGGTGGATGCTGGTGCTATTACAATATTTAAAAGGATCTGGATGAGTACATGAATAGGAAGGGTTTAGAGGGTTATGGGCCAAATGCTGGCAAATGGAACTCGATTTATTTAGGATATCTGGTCGGCATGGATGAGTTGGACTGGGTCTGTTTTCTATCTGTGTATCTCCCTTACTCTATGATCTGTTCTACTTGCTCCTGTCACCAGCATATAAAGCATCCTCTTTCAGCTCCTTTCAGTTCTGATGAAGAGTCATATTGGACTGGAAACATTCACTCAATGTCTGTCACCACAGAAGCTGCCAGCATGCTGAGTTTCGCCAACACTTTTTTTTATTTCAGAAATTTTCAGACTTTCAGCATCTGCAGTGTTTTGCTTTTATGTATTTATTGCAGTATTTGAATGGCTGGTTTGATTCAGCTTCAGATCAATGATAACCCTTAGGATGTTTATAATGGGGGATTCAGCAATGTCATTGAAAGTCAAGCAGTGATGGTTGTATTCTCTCTTGTTGTATATGGTAATTTCCTGTCACTGGTATGGTGTGAATGTTACTGGCCATCCATCAACTCAAGAATGGATGTTGTCCAGGTCTTGATGCATTTAGACATGGATTGCATCAGTATCTGTGGAGTTGCAATCATGGTTGAACATTGTGCGATTATCAACAAATGTCCCCACCTTTGATCTTTGGATGGAGGGAAGGTCATTGATGACGTACTTGACAATGGTTGGACTTAGGACACTATTCTGGAAAACTTATAAAAGCGTGCAAATTTTTTTTCCATTCATTAATGGGATGTGGGTGTCATTGGCTGAACCAGCATTTGTTGCCAATCCTAGTTTCTCTTGAGAAGATGGTGGGGAGTTGGCTTCTTGAACCACAGCATTCCATATGCTGTAGATCAACCTACAATACTGTTGAGAAGGGAGTTCCATGACAATGAAGGAGTAATGATAGATTTCCAAGACAGGATGGTGAGTGACTTAGAGGGGAACTTGCAGATAGTGGTGTTCTCATGTATATGCTGCAGTTGTCCTTCTAGATTGAAGCAGTTGTTGGTTTGAAAGGTGCTGTCGAAGAGGGTTTGTTGTGGAAGTGGAAGTGAATAGTCTTGTAAATGATCTTTTTCTTTCTTTCTTTGCACTAAATTATCAAACAATATATCCTTTTATGCTTCTATCTATGGGAAGGAATTGTTCACCTCCTTGGTATACCCATTAGCGAAATGAATCCAGCCAGTTTAATTCCTTTCAGGTGACTTGTCTAATATTGCAAAAGCCATCTCTTGGAAGAAACCAGATTGTTACTGACTGTATAGAATAAGATTCAAAATCACTTGGGAATCTCTGAATGTACCTTGTTCATTTCTGGTCTTTCTCTGCCTCCTGGTTGCTCTGGATACTCTTAGATGGTTCACTTCTCTGTCATTTTATTTGATTTAAAATTAAATATCAATCACTCAGCAAACATATTTTGTAGGTTTAAATGGGTTTGTGTTCTAAGTCATTTTTTTCCAACAGAAATGTTAATTCTGACAACAGATTTCAGGGCACCTTCAGCTCCCTCTATGTGAATTATTCCTGACATCCATGTCAAATGTCATGTCAAACTGTCATTTGTCAAATTGCAAGCTGGGGCTGGTAGTTTGAACCTTAAAGCTAAATGGGATCTCAGAATTATACCATGGAAGCTGCAAAACCGCCAATTATTCTTCAAATGTCTGAGGTCTGAATCTCTAATATATAATTGGGATTTTACTTAAATTCTGTAGTAATTGGAATATACTGGGTCATTAGACTATTAATGAGGCCTTATAGATGTGTCTATTTTCCTATAAAACCTCATTATTTAAATTACACACATTTGTTCTGAAGTTATCATTCTTGATTCCATTGCTTGTTATTCAAGGATGAATACAATTGAAAGGTCACAAGAAGCTGGACAATTACCAACAATAAAGTATGTTTTCGAATCCCTACAGTGTGGAAACAGACCCTTCGGCCCAACAAGTCCACACCGACCCTCTGAAGAGCAACCCACCCAAGCCCATTTCCCTACCCTATATTTACCCCTGACTAACATACCTAACACTACGGGCAATTTATTATGGCCAATTCACCTAACCTGCACATCTTTGGACTGTGGGAGGAAACTGGAGCACCCGAAGGAAACCCACGCAGACATCGGGAGAATGTGCAAACTCCACACAGACAGTCGCCCGAGGCAGGAATCAAACCCAGGTCCCTAGAACTATGAGGCAGCAGTGCTAACTGCTGAGCCACTGTGCTGCCCCATGGAGCATAAATTTATTGCTTTAATTTCTAAGCAAAATTGGACAGAAATCCAAATGTGGTTACCTCTGAGCATCTTCAAAAGATTAAAAGAATGAAATTCAACTTTGATAGGTGCATGTAGGCTAATGAGGTGGGGTTTAGAAAGGATAGCCAATTTCCTAACAAACATTTTGTGGCCATGCTGAAGTTTACTTTTACCCCTTAGCTTTCTCAAATGTAAAATAGGTATGCAATTAGTTAACTGAACTTGACGTCACTGCAGGAGTCCTGCGAGAAATTCAAGATGGCGGCATTTGACTCCTGTTCTGGGGCTTGTCCACTTCCGTCTGCTTTCTTTATTTTTTTTTGCTTTTGCTTTTGTTCTCTTTTCTTTTTAAGGCCTTTTAAGGCAGTGGCATCAGGAAAGAGTGGGACCCACGGTGTGTGGAGGGGAGAGTGAGCAGCATCAGCACAGTAGGCTTGTCTGCTCCAGGCTGGCCACATTTTTCTTTTCTTCTCTCTCCTTCACATTTTTTTTACCGACCATCCGGAATTCTGGAGAGAGAAGCAGCAGCAGCTATGACATCGTCGGGAATGTGGCAGTAGCTGTGGGCCAAGACCGGTGTTGCTAGAGGTCCAGTGCAAGGAAGGGGCTGTGGGCCCAGAGTGGAGTCGGCTGGAGGTCCAGTGCAGGGAAGTGGCTGTCGGCCCAGAGCCCAACATGGTCAGAGTGAGCCCAAAGTATCAGTGAGGGAGGTCCCTTGGCATCTGCGGCATTGAGAGCAGCAAGCCCAAGGTTTCCCAGAGAGTGGGCCAAAGCAGAGGAGACTGAACCCTTGCAGACAGTGCACTTAAGAGAGACTGTTGAACTTTTACTTTTATTCCTTTACTTTTCAACTTAATACTGTGAAGGATTGTAATGTTAACTTTGAACTTTATTGCTTTATTTTTCTATTTATTCTAAGAACTTGTAAGTTGTTGCTTTGTTACTATTTGTACCCAAGTTTTGTATAGTACCTCGGTACCTTCATACCTAAGATGGCGCTGTGTGTGGTGACATTGTACACTTTTCACTGCACACCTGTACTTCTGTATTGAAAAAGACCTGGATTGTTTGTTAAGTCTCTCATCTTTTAGAATGACCATGTTGGTTTCAGTTCTTTCATATGTAAATCGTGCACTTGAGAATGTAACTTTTAAAAAACGTTTTGAAAGAACTGAAACCAACATGGTCATTCTAAAAGATGAGAGACTTAACAAACAATCCAGGTCTTTTTCAATATATAATTTCAGTTACATCACACTGTAAACTTTTGCTATAAATTCTGTGTCTTACAATCTTATTCTCCACAATCACCAAATGAAAGAGCAGCGCTCCGAAAGCTTGTGCTTCCAAATAAACCGGTTGGACTATAACCTGGTGTTGTGTGATTATTAACTGGATAGTTCATTTGTTGTAAATTTCCTAATGTTAGATGCCGGTTCTAGTTAAACAGTATTAAATAATCTAAATTAAATCGAATTAAATAAATTATTCTACCTAATCCACACAACTTTTACAAATAAATGTCTATTCAAAATTTCAGTCTGCATCCTGCTCTTTGCTAGAACATTACACACTTGTCCCAGTACTGATCTGCATGCCTCCCAACCATGTAACTCCAATATTAACATTTCAAAGTCTGCAATAATGGGGAAGAGAAAGATTACACAATTGCTTGCCTTTGGATTGAGGATTCCTTGGACATACTTGAATATCAAAATAACAAAAGGGATGATTGTGCCTTGGAAGACACATAGAGTCATAGAGATATACAGCACAGAAACAGACTCTTTGGTCCAACTCGTCCTTGCCAATCAGATATCCCAACCTAATGTAGGCCCACTTGCCAGCACCCAGCTCATATCCCTCCAAACCCTTCCTATTCATATAACAACCAGATGTCTTTTAAATGTTGCAATTGTACTAGCCTCCACCACTTCCTCTGGCAGCTCATTCCATAACGCACCACCCTCTGCGTGAAAACGTTGCCCCTTAGGTCTCTTTTATATCTTTCCCCTCTCACCCTAAACCTATGCCCTCTAGTTCTGGATTCCCCCAGCCCAGGGAAAAGACTTTGTCTATTTACCCTATCCATGCCCCTCATGATTTTATAAACCTCTATAAAGTCACCCCTCACCCTCCTACACTCCAGGGAAAACAGCCCCAACCTATTCAACCTCTCCCTATTGCTCAAATCCTCCAACCCTGGCAACATCCTTGTAAATCTTTTATGAACCCTTTTGTTTCACAACATCTTTCCGAAAGGAAGGAGACCAGAATTGCACACAATATTCCAACAGTGGCTTAACCAGTGGAATGTACAGCCGCAACATGACCTCCCAACTCCTGTACTCAATACTCTGACCAATAAAGGAAAGCATACCAAACACCTTCTTCACCATCCTTTCTACCTGCGACTCCACTTTCAAGGAGCTATGAACCTGTACTCCAAGGTCTCTTTGTTCAGCAACATTCCCTAGGACCTTACCATTCAGTGTATAAGCCCTGCTAAGGTTTGCTTTCCCAAAATGCAGCACCTCACATTTATCTAAACTAAATTCCATCTGCCACTTCTCAGCCCACTGGCCCACCCGATCAAAATCCTGTTGTAATCTGAGGTAACCTTCTTTGCTCTCCACTATACCTCCAATTTTGGTGTCATCTGCAAACTTACTAACAGTACCTCCTATGCTCGCATCTAAATCATTTATATAAATGACAAAAGGTGGAGGACCCAGCACTGATCCTTGAGACACTCCACTGGTCACAGGCCTCCAGTCTGAAAAACAACCCTCTACCACCACCCTCTGTCTTCTACCTTTGAGCCAGTTCTGTATCCAAACGGTTAGTTCTCCCTGTATTCCGTGAGATCTAACCTTACTAACCAGTCTCCCATGGGGAACCTTGTCAAATGCCTTACTGAAGTCCATATAGATCACGTCTACCGCTCTGCCCTCAACAATCCTCTTTGTTACTTCTTCAAAAAACTCAATCAAGTTCGTGAAATGTGATTTCCCAATCACAAAGCCATGTTGACTATCAGTCCTTGCCTTTCCAAATACATGTACATCCTGTACCTCAGAATTTCCTCCAACAACTTGCCCACCACCGACGTCAGGCTCAAGAAGGACGGATTGCACCTAAACTGGAAGGGGACTAATTTACTGGCAGGGAGATTTGCTAGATCTGCTCAAGAGGATTTAAACTAGTAAGTTGGGGTGAGGGTGGGATGTGGAATGTGGTGGTGGGACCTAGGGAAATAGTGAGGAAAGAGATCAGTCTAACACTGGTACAGTTGAGAACAGAAGTGAGTCAAACAATCAGGACAGGCAGGGACAAAGCAGAGAACAAGGTAGGACTGATCAATTAAACTATTTATTTCAATGTAAGAGGCTTAACAAGGAAGGTAGATGAACTCAGGGCATGGTTCGGAACATGAGACTGGGATATCATAGCAATTACAGAAACATGGCTCAGGGTTGGCCAATGACTAGCAGCTTAATGTTCCAGGATACCAATGCTACAGAAAGGACAGAAAGGGAGTCAAGAGAGGAGGGGAAGTTTGATAAGGGATAGCATTACAGCTGTGCTGAGGGAGGATATTCCCGGAAATACATCCAGGAAAGTTATTTGTGTGGAACTGAAAAATAAGAAAGGGATGATCACCTTATTGGGATTGTATTATAGACCCCCTAATAGCCAGCGGGAAATTGAGAAACAAATTTGTAAGGAGATCTCAATTAGCTGTAAGAATAATAGGGTGATTATGGTAGGGGTTTTAACTTTCCAAACATCGACTGGGACTGCCATAGTGTTAAGAATTTAGATGGAGAGGAATTTGTTAAGTGTATACAAGACAATTGTCTGATTCAGTATGTGGATATACCTACTCGAGAAGGTGCAAAATTTGACCCACTCTTGGGAAATAAGACAGGGCCAGTGACTGAGTTATCAGTGGGGGAGCACTTTGGGTCCAGCGACCAAATAATTCTATTAATTTTGAAATAGTGATGGAAAAGCATAGACCAGATATAAAAGGTGAAGTTCTAAATTGGAGAAAGGCTAATTTTGATGGTATTAGGCAAGAACTTACAAAAGCTGACTGGGGACAAATGTTTGCAGGTAAAGGGATGGCTGGAAAATGGAAGCCTTCAGAAATAAGATAACAAGAGCCCAGAGACATTATATTCCTATTAGGGTGAAAGGAAAGGCTGATAGGAAAAGGGAATGCTGGATGACTGGAGAAATTGAGGGTTTGGTTAAGAAGAAGAAGGACGCATATGTCAGGTATAAACAGGATAGATCGAGTGAATCCTTAGAAGAGTATAAAGGCAGTAGCAGTATCTTTAAGAGGGAAATCAGGAGGGCAAAAAGGAGACATGAGATAGCTTTGGAAAATAGGGTTAAAGAGAATCCAAAGGGTTTTTATAAATACATTAAGGACAAAAGGGTAACTAGGGAGAGAATAGGGCCCCTCAAAGATCAGCAAGGTAGTCTTTGCGTGGAGCCGCAGGAGATGGGGGAGATACTAAATGAGTATTTTGCATCAGTGTTTACTATGGGAAAGGACATGGAAGATATAGAATGTGGGGAAATAGGTGGTGACATCTTGAAAAGTGTCCATATTACAGCCGAGGAGGTGCTGGATGTCTTGAAACGCATAAAAGTGAATAAGTCCCTAGGACCTGATCAGGTGTACCCTCAAACTCTGTGGGAAGCTAGGGATGCGATTACTGGGTCTCTTGCTGAGATGTTTGTATCATTGAGAGTAACAGGTGAGGTGATGGAAGACATGAACGCAATAAATAAAAGACAGAAAGTGTTGAAAATCCTCAAGAATTTTGACAGTATCTGTGGAAAGAAAAAGGGTTAATATTGATGATCCTTGGCCAGGATCTGAATCATTACTTTACTGGCCTGAAACATTAGCTTTTTTCATTCTCTGTGGATGTTACCAGACCTGCTGAGTATTTCCAACATTTTCTGTTTATATTTGGGCATCTAGAATTTGCAATACTTTACTCATGTAAATCGGTACCCTTGACATCTGCTTTCCTTTAAAATTGACAATACTGTAACAGAGCAGTTTTACAATAAGAAATACCCAACAGGAGTTAATTACCAATTTAAGAGATATTCCAGTGAAGGTGTAAAGTCTTTTAAATAATAGTCCCCACAACCCCATTGCTGATGAAAAAGGACAGATGAAACCTGTGCTGACCAGCACAAAGGAACAAGGTCCCAGTTCAAGCAACATTCATGACTTATTTAGCAAGAAATGGTTGTTATGTGAGTCATTCATGGGAAACTAATTAGATAAAAACAAAGATTGATGGTACGTTTGTTATGTTAAGGAGTGTAATGTATGCTCCATATGAAGATAGCTTGAGAAACCGTGCCTTATCCTTCAATGCATTATTTACGAACTGAGACACTTATAAGAAATACTGACTGAAAAGTTACCAATACCAGACAAGAAGGAAGGTTCATAGGAGTTAATGGTAAGATCAAAGCAGACAGCGCCTTCAAGAAGCATCTTATAAAAGTAAATGAGGGAGAAAGAAGGCATCATGGAAACAAAAACTGAGGTTGGTAATTAGCATTAAATTAATCATTTGTTTAATATAATCAACAGCTCATAGATATTTATACGATCACAAAGGTAATAATTTACATGGAAAAGGCGGCTCCTAGTTCCTAACAAAACAAACGATGAAAATTGATCAGTGTTGCATAAATAACTTCATGCAGGAAATTCAAAGACAGTAGTAGCTGCACATGTTAAAATATTCACATCTTGCGGTTTTTACAGTATCAGTAAAATCCTCACAATGAGGTTTAAAATATGTTCACTTTTGTGACAGCTTGATAAAAGAATGGGGAAGGGTGGAAAGGGATGCTAACTATGTGCTGTGCTACGTTTACTTACAAGTCATATGATTTTTGGGCTAATCATTGATTATTGTTAACTAAAGGTGTAAGGTACTGAAAGGGATAATGCTAAAGTGTGCCTCAAATGCCACCCACTATGATGTTGTCATTTGGCCCTGGTAGGAGAACAGCTTTGGATCTTTAAGGAGTAGCATCAAGGTCCTCCTTATAATATCTGTAACACTATACACTCATACCAGTGTAACTTTTACTTAGTTGCTTACATGCAATGAACCAGATGTTGTTTATCACCGGAGGAAAAAATTAAGGGAAAATTAATAGAGTTAAAGACTATAATAAGTTGCAGCAGCACAGAAGAATTTCAGTGTCCTTGACTATTAATCACAAAAGAAATGAGCATGCAAGTTCAGCAGGTAATAGGAAAACCAAATGGAATGTCAGTTTTTATTTCATAGGGAATGGAGTACAAAAATACGAAACATAGAAAATAGGTACAGGAGTAAGACATTCGGCCCTTTGAGCCTGTACCACCATTCAATATGATCATGGCTGGTCTTGCAATTTCAGTAATCTATTCTTGCTTTCTCTCCACACCCCCTGATCCCTTTAACCCGCAAGGGCCACGTCCAGTTCCCTCTTGAATATTCTTACTAAAACACTACAAGGCACTAGTTAGGCCAAAACCTAGAATACTGTAAACAGTTTTGGTCCAGTTATCTAAAGAAAAAAGTACTGACATTGATGGCAGTCCAGAGAAGATTCACTTGGTTGAACTTGGGTATGGAGGGATTTTCCTGCAAAGAGAGCTGGAGTGGGTTGGGCTTGTACTCATTGGAGTTTAGCAGAATGAGAGGTGACCTTATTGAGATAAAAGGGCTTGACAGTGTAGTTGCAGAGAAGTTGTTTTCCCTTGTGGAAAAGCACAGGATCAGAAGCATAATCTCAGAGTAAGCAGTCCAACAATTAGAACAGAGCCGAGGAGGAATTTCTTCTCTGAAGATGGTGAATCTGTGGAATTCTCTACTGCACAGGGTTGTAGAAGCCAGGTCTTTCAGTCTTTTCAAGGTTCAGATAGATAGATTTTTAATGAGTATGGGGATCCGGTCTTGTAGGAGAAAAGCAGTAAAATAGGGTTGATGAGAAAGAAAAACAGAAGTTGCTGGAAAAGTCAGCTTGTCCAGCAGCATCTGTGAAAAGAAATCAGAGTCAACATTTTGGGTCCAGTGACCCTTCCTCAGAACCGATGGTAGTTAGAAAAATGTTGGTTCATATGCAGAGGATAGGGTGAGGGCAGGGGGTAAGAAGTAAACAATAGGTAGGGATAGAGCCCAAAGAGAGAGAAGAACAGGGAGTTCGGGGCCTAAAATTATTGAACTTGATATTGAGGCCAGAGGGCCACAGAGTCCCCAAGTGGAAATTGAGGGGTTGTTCTTACAGCTTGCGCTGAGCATCGCTGGAGCACTGCAGCAAACCTGAGACAGAGATGTTGGCCAGGGAACAGGGTGGTGTGTTAAAGTGGCAGGCAACTGTAAATTAGGAATCTTTTTAGTGGGCAGAATGTAGATGTTCCGCGAAGCTGTCAGCCACTCTATGCTTTGTTTCCCTAATGTGGAGGAGAACATATTATGAGGAGCGAGTGCAGTAGACTAGATTGTGGGAAGAGCTGAAAAATGTGTTGCTGGAAAAGTGCAGCAGGTCAGGCAGCATCCAAGGAGCAGGAGAATTGACGTTTCGGGCATAAGCCCTTCTTCTCCTAGATTGTGGGAAGTGCAGGTAAAGTGCGTGCTTACCTGGAAGGTATGCTTAGGCCCTTGGATACTGAGGAATGAGGAGATAAATGAGCAAGTGTTACACCTTTGGTGGTTGCAGGGGAAGGTGCCGTGGATCTGTGGGAGGATGTTGTGAGTGAAGGAAGAGGGGACCAGGGAGTCCGGGAGGGAACGGTCCCTGTGGAAGGCTGGCAAGGGAAACGAGGGGAATGTGTGTCTGGTGGTGGCATCTTGCTGGAGGTGGTGGAAATGGCGGCTGATAATCCTTTGGCTGTGGATGCTGGTGGGATAGTAGGTAAGGGGGACACTATCAGTGTTGCAGGAGGAACAAGAGAGGATGAGGGCTGAAGTACAGGAGACGGGTCGGACCAGATTGAGGGGAATCCTCAGTTGAAAAAGAAGTTGGTCATTTTGGAGGTGCTGTATTCAGAGTTGGCATCATCAGAACAAATGCAGCAGAAATGGAGGAACTGAGAGAATGGAATGGAGGCTTTATTGGAAGCAGGGTGCGAAGATGTATAGTCTTGATAGCTGTGGGTTTATAATGGATATTAGTGGCCAATCTATGCCCAGAAATGGAAACAGAAATGTCATGGAAGGCAAGGGTGGAGTCAGAGGAAAGTGAGGATGGGTGGAAATTGTAAGCGAAATTGATGAGCTTTTCCAATTCTAGATTAGAGAGGGAAGCAGCACTGATGACATCATCAATATATCGGAGAAAGAGTTGTGGGTGGGGGTCAGAATTGGACTGGGACAAGGAATTGCATATTCCCCACAGAGACAGGCGTAACTGGGGCCCATGCAAGTACCCATGGCGACCCCTCTGAGTTGAAGAAAATGAGAAGAGTTAAAAGAGAAGTTGTTAAGGGTGAGGATGAGCTTGGCCAATTGGAGGAGGGTGATGGTGGGTGAGGAGGGTTTAGACCTTCGCTCTAGGAAGAAACAAAGAGCCCTTAGACCATCCTGCTGAGGGATGGATGTGTAGAGGGATTGCACATCCATGGTGACATGGAGGTTTATCAGATCTGCCAAGATCTCTTTGAATGATAGAGCAGACTTGATGGACTGAATGTGGATTGGTGGTGCTGGAAGAGCACAGCAGTTCATGCAGCATCCCTGGAGCAGTAAAATCGACGTTTCGGGGAAAAGCCCTTCATCAGGAATAAAGCTGTTTGTCTCAGGACATGGTTGAAGAGCTTCAGGGCAGAGGAAATGACCTGGGAGTTGCACTGGGAGAGGGACTCCCTGAGATTCTTGTAGAGAGAGGAGGAAAACTTCTTCAAGGCAGGCATCCTTGCAAGAGGATTCGCAGTATGGTTAAAATCAACAAGGTAAAAACAATGACTGCAGATGCTGGAAACCAGATTCTGGATTAGTGGTGCTGGAAGAGCACAGCAGTTCAGGCAGCATCCGAGGAGCAGTAAAATTGACATTTCGGGCAAAAGCTTTTGCCCGAAATGTCAATTTTACTGCTCCTCGGATGCTGCCTAAACTGCTGTGCTCTTCCAGCACCACTAATCCAGAATCTGGTTTCCAGCATCTGCAGTCATTGGTGGAGTGAATGGCCTATTTCTGCTAGTACGTCTTATTAACTCATGGTCAAGTATTTGTAGAATTTGTCAGAGGTAGAGTCATATTATGAGATCAGTGGTTTTGATAACTGGAATTACAGAAAAACTTTGAGAACGTGCGGGAAATGATGATTATGTAAGCATTCCAAAATAATATTCTGATAAACCTCAAGATGAGCAATAAGTTTCAAAAATTTAAAAAGCAGCAATTTTGACAGATATCCATCACATCTTAAACAATCAAATACATGTGGTGAAATAGTGATACGAGAATCTACAGGAAGATTTGAGGAATAGAAAATCTGCAGGCAGAAAAGGAATTGGCATTTGTTTAGGGAGCAGACAAAAGGATACCAGAACAATAAAGTAGAAAAGCCGGAACATAAAAATGATATAAAGAAAATAAGACTGAACATACTAATGATAATTGTTGGGAACTTATCGCAGTGGCAAAAGTGCATAAATAATCTTCAGGCGAGCCCAAATTATTTGCCTTGAATTTTATCTTTTAAGGGTGACATGGTGGCTCAGTGGTTAGTACCATTGCCTCACAGTGCCAGGGTTCTGGGTTCAATTCCAATCTTGAGTGACTGTCTGTGTGGAGGTTACATGTTCTCCTTGTGTCTGCATGGGTTTCCATTGGGTGCTCTAGTTTCCTCCCACCGTCTGAAGTTGTGCAGGTTAGGTGGACTCACCATATTAAATTGTAGTGTCCAGGAATGTCTGGGCTAGGTGGATTGGCCATGGCAAATGCAGAGTTATGAGGATAGGGTAGAGGGGAACTCTTCAAGTGTGTCAGTGCAGATTGATGGACCAGCTGGTCTAATTCCACAATGTAGGGATACTAAATAGTTATATTAGGATGGGAAATGGTTATTAAAACTGTAACAATAGTACTGGTGAACCTATTTGGAAGACAGAGATGCCTCAAGAATGTCAAGAAAGTTCAACATCAATTATTTAAAAAGAACATCAAACCACTAGAGTTCTGAATATTTTATTTCAAAGTGAGAGGTATATTTTTATACTTCTACTCAAGAAACTGAATAAGTAAAGAAACAGGGACATTGGAACAAGTCAGTATTAAAATTTGCCTTAGAGAGGAGACAATGAGGGAAAGGTATTAATTGGAGTAGGCACAGAGGTTACGAACCAGTCCCTATATAGAATTGGACTAAGGAGTGGCTTCATAAATGGAGATGTTGAATTTGGAGTAGTGCAACAAGTCCCTGTTGGAAGGAATTGATTTGGTCTTGGGGAATGACCTTGCTGATCCAAATATCTTGGCCTCACCATGTATATTGGAACAACCGGTGAAAGTAAAAGAAACTGATATGCTTCAGGAGAAACATTGAAAAATACAGAGCAGAACAGGCCCTATTGGCCCTCGATGTTGCACCTACCTGTGAACTAATCTAAGCCCATCCCCCTACACTATCCCATCACTATCTATGTGCTTATCCAAGGATTATTTAAATGCCCCTAATGTGGCTGAGTTAACTATATTGGCAGGCAGAGCATTCCATGCCCTTACCACCCTCTGACATATGTCTTAAATCTATCACCCCTCAATTTGTAGCAATGCTCCCTCGTACAAGCTGACATCACCATCCTAGGAAAAAGACTTTCACTGTCTACCCTGTCCAATCCTTTGATCATCTTGTATGTCACTATCAAATCCCCTCTTAGCCTTCTTCTTTCCAATGAGAACAGACCCAAGTCTCTCAGCCGTTCCTCATAAGACCTTCCCTCCAGACCAGGCAACATCCTGGTAAATCTCCTCTGCACCTTTTCCAATGCTTCCACATCCTTCCCGAAATATGGCGACCAGAACTGTACACAATATTCCAAGTGCAGCTGCACTAGCATTTTGTATAGTTGCAGCGTGGCATTACGGCTCCGGAATTCAATCTCTCTACCAATAAAACCTAACACACTGTATGCCTTCTTAACAGCACTAGATAAAAACTTGCTACCAGAGCCACATTTGCTTCCTCAGTGCCTGCCTCTGTAACCAACTCATCCCACACGGACTCCGTACCACCTTTAAACCAGCAGAGTTTGGACCCGAACAGGACAAACAGTACAGACTACAGATTCAAAAACACCAGCAACAGTTCTCCTTCAAGATCCTCCGCTCCACGCTTGCAGCAATGTGCCGGCACCTAACCTTTCTACAGTCAGCCCTGCCTCAGCTGAGGGCTACACTCTCTCAGAATTGCAAAGGACCCACTCTGTACTACATCCTCAGGAGAATTCATACTCTCAACAAACAGTATTTCAACTCCATCTCAAACATCAAAAACTGTGAGTACAACAAATTTTTATCTACCCATCTCCATAACCAGCGCTCCTCAAACATTCCAGAAGGTTCCCCCGGCCTCTGGAACTGCTTGGACGCCATTAGCTATGCAGCTGGTGCAACTGCCACCCCCACGCTGATTGATGATGTCACGTCCGCCCCTCACAATTCCTCATGGATCACACGTGATATCACTTCTGCCCCTCACATCATCGCTGATGTCACATGCTCACTGATATCCGCCACCCCTACTGCTTTGTCTGCCACCACTTCCACCCCCACCAACGCCACTCACCTGCATTCTGCTGACACGCCCCCCACATATCCCACTGTCACCATTCCCGACCCCCAGAACCCTGAGGGGAACACCACCCCTGCTCATGACTCCACCCCCATTCCCCCCACCATCACACCCACTCCAGTTACTGGCTCCGCCCCCACTCCCAGCTCCACACCCACACCAGATCCCAGCTCCCAGCCCTGCCGAGATTTTACCATCCCTCCAGACCTTCTCCTCACTGAGGATGAACGATCAGTCCTCAGCAAAGGACTCACCTTCATCCCCCTCCGTCCACGCATCAATGAATTTAATACACGCCGTGACGTCGAACAATTCTGCCGCCGCCTTTGCCTCCGAGCTTACTTTCACAATCAGGATTCCCGCCCACCTTCCGAGGACCCCTTCGCCCACCTCCAACACACTGCATCCACCTGGACACCCCGCGTTGGCCTATTACCTGCCCTCGACCTCTTCATTTCCAACTGCCGCCGGGACATTAACCACCTCAACCTGTCTACCCCCCTCCCCCACTCCAACCTCTCACCGTCACAGTGCGCAGCCCTCCAATCCCTCTGCTCCAATGCCAACCTCACCATCAAGCCAGCAGATAAAGGGAGCACAGTGGTAGTCTGGCGCACTGACCTCTACACCGCTGAAGCCAAATGCCAACTCGAGGACACCTCTTCCTACCATCCCCTCAACCATGCCCCCACCCCCCTATCACCAAACCATCATCTCCCAGACCATACAGAACCTCATCACCTCAGGAGATCTCCCACCCACAGCTTCCAACCTCATAGTCTGGGAACCCTGCACTGCCCGGTTCTACCTCCTTCCCAAGATCCACAAGCCTGACCACCTTGGCCGACCCATTGTCTCAGCATGCTCCTGCCCCACTGAACTCATCTCTACCTACCTCGACACTGTCCTATCTCCCCTAGTCCAGGAACCCCTCACATACCTTCGAGACACCACCCACGCCCTCCACCTCCTCCAAGACTTTCGTTTCCCCGGCCCCCAACGCCTCAACTTCACCATGGATATCCAATCCCTCTACACCTCCATCCGCCATGACCAGGGGCTCCAAGCCCTCCGTTTCTTCCTCTCCCGACATCCCCAACAGTATCCTTCCACCGACACTCTCATGCATTTGGCCGAACTGGTCCTCATCCTTAACAATTTCTCCTTTGAATCCTCCCACTTCCTCCAGACCAAAGGGGTAGCCATGGGCACACGTATGGGCCCCAGCTATGCCTGTCTCTTTGTTGGCTATGTAGAACAGTCGATCTTCCGTAATTACACCGGCACCACTCCCCACTTCTTCCTCCGCTACATTGATGACTGCATTGGCACCACCTCGTGCTCCCGCGAGGAGGTTGAGCAATTCATCAACTTCACCAACACATTCCACCCTGACCTTAAATTTACCTGGACCATCTCTGACACCTCGCTCCCCTTCCTGGACCTTTCCATCTCCATTAATGACAACCGACTTGACACTGACATTTTTTACAAACCCACCAATTTCCACAGCTACCTGGATTACACCTCTTCCCCCACCCTACCTCTTGCAAAAATGCCATCCCGTATTCCCAATTCCTCCGCCTCTGCCGTATCTGCTCCCAGGAGGACCAGTTCCACCACAGAACACACCAGATGGCCTCCTTCTTTAGAGACCGCAATTTCCCTTCCCACGTGGTTAAAGATGCCCTCCAATGCATCTCGTCCACTTCCCCCTTCTGTACCTCCGCCCTCAGACCCCACTCCTCCAACCGTAACAAGGACAGAACGCCCCTGGTGCTCACCTTCCACCCTACCAACCTTCGCATAAACCAAATCATCCACCGACATTTCCGCCACCTCCAAAAAGACCCCACCACCAGGGATATATTTCCCTCCCAACCCTTTCCGCCTTCCGCAAAGACCGTTCCCTCTGTGACTACCTGGTCAGGTCCACACCCCCCTACAACCCACTCTCCCATCCTGGCACCTTCTCCTGCCACCACAGGACCTGCGAAACCTGCGCTCACACCTCCTCCCTCAGCTCCATCCAAGGCCCTAAAGGAGCCTTCCACATCCATCAAAGTTTTACCTGCACATCCACTAATATCATTTATTGTATTCATTGCTCTCGATGCGGTCTCCTCTACATTGGGGAGACTGGACGCCTCCTAGCAGAGCGCTTTCAGGAACATCTCCGGGACACCCGCACCAATCAACCACACTGCCCCGTGGCCCAACATTTCAACTCCCCTTCCCACTCTGCTGAGGACATGGAGGTCCTGGGCCTCCTTCACCGCCGCTCCCTCACCACCAGACGCCTGGAGGAAGAACGCCTCATCTTCTGCCTTGGAACATTTCAACCCCAGGGCATCAATGTGGACTTCAACAGTTTCCTCATTTCCCATTCCCCCACTCCACCCTAGTTCCAAACTTCCAGCTCAGCACTGTCCCCATGACTTGTCCGACCTGCCTATCTTCTTTTCCACCTATCCACTCCACCCTCCTCCCTGACCTATCACCTTCATCCCTCCCCCACTCACCTATTGTACTCTATGCTAATTTCTCCCCATCCCCACCCTCCTCTAGCTTATCTCTCCATGCTTTAGGTTCTCTGCCTTTATTCCTGATGAAGGGCTTTTGCCCGAAACGTCAATTTTACTGCTCCTTGGATGCCGCTTGAACTGCTGTGCTATTTCAGCACCACTGATCCAGATTCTTAACAGCACTATCAACCTGGGTGGCAACTTTCAGGGATCTATGTACATGGACTGCAAGATCCCTCTGCACATCCACACTACCAAGAATCTTTCCATTGACCCAGTATTCTGCCTTCCTATTATTCTTTCCAAAGTGCATCACCTCAGATTTAACTGCATTGAACTCCATTTGCCACCTCTCAGCCCAATTCTGCAGTTTATCCAAGTCCCCCTGCAACCTGCAACATTCTTCCACACTGTCCACTACTCCACCGATTTTAATGTCAAGTGCAAACTTACTAACCCATCCACCTATGCCTGTGTCCAAGCCATTTATAAAAATGACAAACAGCAGTGGTCCCAAAACAGATCCTTGTGGCACAACACTAGTAACTGGACTCCAGGCTGAATATTTTCCATCAATCACCACTCGCTGCCTTCTTTCAGAAAGCCAGTTTCTAATCCAAACTGCTAAATCACCCTCAATCCCATGCCTCTGCATTTTCTCCAACAGCGTACCATGTGGAACCTTATCAAAAGTTTTACTGAAGTCAATGTACATACGTCAACTGCCCTACCCTCATCCACATGCTTGGTCACCTCCTCAAAAAACTCAATGAGGTTCATGAGACATGATCGGCCCTTGACGAAACCATGTTGATTATCTGCAATCAAATTGTTGCTTGCTGGATGATTATAAATCCTATCTTTTATGATCCTTTCCAAAACTTTTCCTACAACAGATATAAGGCTCACTGGTCTATAATTACCTAGGTTGCCTCTACTGCCCTTGAACAAGGGCACAACATTTTCAATCTTCAGTCCTCTGGTACTAAACCTGTAGATAATGATAACTCAAAGATCAAGGCCAAAGGCTTCAACATCTAAAGGCTTCAACATCTCCTCCCTAGCTTCCCAGAGAATCCTCAGATAAATCCCATCTGGCCCAGGGGGCTTGACTACTTTCACTCCTTCTAGAATTGATTACACCTCTTCCTTACTAACCTCAGTCCTTTCTCATCTAATATCCCGTATTTCATTCTTCTCCTTTACAATATTCTCCTTTTCCCGAGTGAAAACAGATGAGAAAAATTTGTTTGGCTCCTCTCTGATCTTCACAGGGTCCACACACAACTTCCCACTTCTGTCTTTGACTGGCCCTATTCCTACCCTAGTCATCCTTTTATTCTTCACATGCCTATAGAAAGCTTTAAGATTCTCTTTATTTTACTTGCTAAAGACTACTCATGTCCTCTCCTTGCTTGCTCTTCTTCACTCCCTCTCTTTAAATCCTTCCAAGTTAAGCTGTAACTCTCCATCATCTCATTTGAACCATGTCATCTCAATGTCACATAAGCCTCCTTTTTCCGCTTAACAAGATGCAATTTCTTTAGTAAACCACGGTTCCCTTACTTTAACACTTCCTCCCTGCCTGACAGGGACAAACTTATCAAGGACATGCAATATCTGTTCCTTAAACCAGCTTCACATTTTGGTTGTCCCCATCCTCTGCATTTTGCTGCCCCATTCTATGCATCTTAAGTCTTGCCTCATTGCATTATAATTGCCCTTCCCCAACTATAACTCTTGCTCTGTGGCATGTACCTATCCCTTTCCATCGCTAAACTAAATGTAACTGAATTATGGTCACTCTCCCCAAAGTGCTCACGTACCACTAAATCAAACACCTGGCCTGGTTCATTACCAAGCACCAAGCCTCCCCTCTTGTAGGCCCTCCGATATACCGTGTCAGGGAACCCTCCAGCACACATTGGACAAACACTGATCCATCTGACGTACTAGAGTTATAGCATCCTAGATTATTTCCTGACTGAGTTTTGACTAGGCCTCAGTCCTATTGAACTCGACAGGAAGCACAGAAGTCTGTGAAAAAGGAAGATGAGTTTGAAATTCAGTTATCTCACACTATCTTCAGCAACTTAATTCAAAAGAATGCAACTGAATGAAGTTGACATGTCTGGCCCATTTTCTTCAATAGAAGTGCAACAGATGGATTCGGAATTGAGAGCTGCATCAGTCAACTCAGAAATTGAGTCAGGCTTAGTACCAGAGTGTTATTAATTAAGAGATAAAGTGTTCATGAGGAAATGGAAACCATCTTAAATAACAGCTGTTGAAGAACAGGGTGTCATCCAGCAGGTGGGTATTTCCTGAGTATAGTGGCTGTTTGATGTACAATAGCAGATAACTTAGGTCTTAGGAAAACACAGAGTAAAATACTAAAAACATTTTCATTGGCCAGGATTACATAAAGATGTTCCATCAACTGAGACAGGTGAAGAGTGTCATCTTTTGTAACACTGGATGGACTTTATCAATGTATGATATCATGCAATTTAGGGCGAAAAATAGATCAATGTATATTTAGCTCAGTGGCTCAGTGGTTAGCACTGTTGCCTCACAGTGCCTGGGACCAGGGTTCAATTCCAGCCTCAGGCAACTGTCTGCATGGAGTTTGCACATTCTTCCTTTGTCTGCACAGGCTTCCTACGGGTGCTTTGGTTTCCTCCCACAGTGCAAAGATGTAGGGGTTAGGTGGATTGGCCACGCTAAATTGCCCATACTGTCCAGGGATATGCAGGATAGGTAGATTATCCATGGGAAATATAGGGTTTACAGGAATTGGGTGGAGGCATTGAATTTGGGTGGGATACACCTTGGAAGGTTGGTGTGGACTCAAATGGCCTGTGTCCTCACTGTATTCTATTCTATTCTATGACACTCTTCAATGATTAACCAACAAGGTCCTCAAAGGCTTATGCAGCTGTTTTGTATTATTGACAATTTGGTTGAGTTCCACTAAATGCGGAAAGAACATTTGCAACACTTGAAGAAGCTGTTTAATCAGTTACAAAGAGCCAATTTAATATTTCATTTGGCTAAAGTGAATGCCACATTGTGGGACAATGTTGAGTAGCACATATAAAAGCAATAATAAGGCCTGTATTGGATTTTCTTGTGCTAAACCAAAGTACGAAATTCTGCAAAATATTGGCATGAGTGGATTTTTTTTTCAGAAGCTTGTTTTAAATTTCAGGATTGTAGTGGCTTCTTTATCAATTTTGGTAAAGAAAGGGAAGAAATTTGAAAGGGCAAAAGAATGTCAGAGTGCTTTTGGAAGCTTGAAAGTTGTACTGACTATCATACTGGTTTTAGCACCACAAAATTATGGTTAAACTAACTCTTGATGCCAATGATGCTGGTATTGGTGCTGTGTTGCTTTAGGAGAACAAGATGGGTATGGAATTATCATTCAGTCCTTTTCTAGAAAAAAAAGTCAATGCCAGTGACATTTTTTAAGGAAGGGAAGGTTTTGTTTTAAGAATCAGGTCAAAAACCAAGAATTCATTTGATTTAAGCCAAATAACCATGGAAACCTTCTGGTGAGGTGATTGCTAACTTTAGACTTATGACCCAGAGAGAGACAGATGGGGAAGGGCCACATGCAGGTCCAGTTCAGTGAATAAAGACCAGCAGAAGGACAGTTTAGTTTTGGCAGCCTCCACGCCATTAAAGCTTGAAAGATGTCTTAAAGTTGTTTTACCAGACCAAGCGGACAGGGCTGTATAAAGCCCTGAATTATTTCCCTTGGAGTTCAATGAGTTAACTATGTATCTCGGGAGAGACAGTGATTGAAAAAAATCGGTATCAGGAAGACAATAAAAGAAAGAATGAGCAAACATTTGGCCGAATGAAACCGTTTGTGATCTTGTCAGCTGATTAAGAAAATTTAGAGTGAAGAATAGGAGAGATACTTCACTGGCATTGAGTAAAGGATATTGATAGGATAAAGAGTTGAATCTTTTTGTTGTTTATGATAAGTTCTGCCAAAGTTGCCATAGTGTTTTCTTACTGTGTGTAATAAAATTATGTTTTTGTGTTATAAGTACATTGACAGCTTTGTTTGAGGATGTGCAGTGACCGACCATCATGGTGACCAAATTGTAAAAATAAAACTTATGGTCTATCAAGCCACATTTCAATCTGCCTTGTATGATATTACTATCAGCTGAGATCATAACATTAGTCACCCAGTAAAAGAACTATGACAAAACACTAACAAAACTATAGAATAGAAAGAACATAATGGATGGCATTGTTTTATTTAGAAGGTGCTGAAACAGTATCTCCACCTGGCACCTCCTTCCTTTCACTGGAACATAAATGTGCTGCATAAAGTGAAACCTGGTAATACAGATAGATTTGAAGTGATGTTTGTGGTTGCAGGTTATATGTATTGGACACTCTATAGTCAAATCTCAACTTTATACAGCTAATGTGACAAAATAAAGAGAATGAAGTCACAAGCATTCGCTGATAATGAAGAAATGCTAAGAGAAAAGCTCCTCAATATTGCAGCAAAATGCATGAAGGCTGACTGAAGATTGTGGATCTCATCCTTTGTAGGCTAGAACAATTTCATGCCACAATTGATTAATGTAGTGTCCTCTTATACACAGAGAAGAAAGCACTTCAGCAATTCACCCACAGAGCTTCATCATTATCTGATCCAATTTAACTCCTGAGATTAATAACAATTTGTTTCAACCTATAAGTTAGTATTACTTCCAGTACAAATACCATTGTTCCCAATTGTGAATATCTGATTTTTAAAATTCGTGTTTTAAAAAAGTAACTTTCAGTTTAGGAGTTGAATTGAAATGTAAGTAAACAGAAACTGGGAAATATAACCGGGATATTATCCATTCAATGGAGAAGTTTTATCATTTTGCTTGGAGGGTGGTAAAAGATATCCACACCCAGAATTTAGTGACTACTTTGAAGCTAGTTTGTCTCAAGATATTCCAGAAAATGCTTTGAAATTTCAAGTAAACTGGTGAGGTTTCGATTATACATGTGGCCTCCCCAGACCAAAGAAGCTAAAAGCAATTATAACCACTGGATTAAGAACAAAAAGTGCTGGAGAAACTCTGGCAGCATCTATGGAGAGAGAGGGACAAAATTAATGTTTTGAGTCCAATATGACTCTTCTTCAGAACCTGCTGAGTTTAGCTTTATCCACAGCCTTTTGCTTTGAGAAAAACTGGATTTTTTTGTTGAAAGGATGCGAAAGAGGTCTTCTTACACCACTAAGAAAGTTAAATAAAAAGTGAATCCCACAACAAAGGGTGCTTTGAAGATAAATGATCATTAATTTACATTTCTGTTGAAAACATCAAGTATGCCATGTTGCTACGGAGATAGAATAGACAAGGAGATACTCTTTTTTTGTGCTTACTTGTTTTATCTGTCACAGAAACAAGCAGCTTCAACTTGGGGGATAGATTGAGAGCTGAGGGAGCAAAATAGATAAATATCATCTTGGCCTGCAATGTAAGCAGAAAAAAATACTAATTTTATTGATCATCAATTTGAACGCAGATGGGAGCTCACATTCAGTTTGAGGTCATGAGGAGAAACAAAACTGGAAAATCAGCCTTGCATGTAACTAGAGGACGAAATCTACCTTGACGCCCATTGTGAAAGGTAATTCCTGCCGGAACAGACTGGGAGAAAGCAGTGTGTATCTGTCTAAAGCCAGCGCCAGGTGCATGGAGTTTATTATAAACCAAGAGTACTTCTGATTTTTAAATTGCTGAACACATATGCAGTGAGGCTGAAACTTGAGCTGAGTGCATACCCTTGAAAATTTAAAGAAACGTTTGAATAGTCAAAAGATAATGAACGGATCCTCATGAAATCTTGTACCTCAGTAAATAGCTGAAGCACTGAAGTGAAATTAAAGTGAATATGGAGAACTGTAGCATATTTGATTTCATAACAGAAAGCTGAACGATTGAACTCTCAAAATCTTGTAATGTATAAAGGGTCTTTTAGGTGGGATATGGGAGCAAAATGGGAACTGGATCTATACAAGAGTTTGAAAAACCGTAGTGTTAAGTTAGTAGTGTTTATTTTTTATATACAGTCAAGTTTGCGTTTGTTTAAAACTTGACATTTTATGGCTTAGTCCTTTCAGTTAATCACTGGATGTTCAAAGTTCTCTATAAATGTTAACAGTCTCTGTGCAGATTGTAACATCCCATGCATATTATATATGTCAATGGAAGTTCCCCCTCAAATATCATGCGATTTAAAAATACAAAAGCTTCTTAAGATGCTGTTATGAAAATAAAATCCTGAAGATTTAATTCCAAAAGTCAAGAAATAAGCCTCATTAATGTATTAGCAAGTAAAATTTGATTTAAGCTGATTTTGATTTTATTGTCACATGTACTCAAGTCTAAACTTATAGAAGTACAGTGAAAAGTGTAATGTTGCCACGCAAGGCACCAACTTAGGTACAAGCACTTAGGTACAGAATCTTAAGAATAAGATAGAGAGAAAGAACAAAGTTAAAAGTTAAACATTGCAGTAATTATAGCATTGTGTAAATATACAAAATAAGGTTACAAGTTACACATTGCAGACCTTCTTAGTTTTAAGTAGAAAATAAACATTGTTTTGAACAATGACACGGATAGAGAACTGGTTGGCAGACAAGAAACAAAGAGGAGGAATAAACAGGTCTTCTTCTGAGCAGCAGGCAGTGACTAATAAAGTACCACAGCGATCAGTGCCAGGATCCCAGCTATTTACAATCTAAATTGATAATTTACATGAGGGAACTAAGTATGATATTTCAGAGTTTGCAGATGAGCCAAAGCTGGGTGGGAAGGTGAACTGTGAGGAGAATGCAGAGATAGTCCAGTGTGATTTGGACAAGTTAAGTGAGTAGGCAAACGCATGGCAGATGAGGTACAATATGGATAAATGTGAGGTTATCCACTTTGATTGTAAAAACAGGAAGGCAGATTATTATCTGATTCACAGTAAATTGGGAAAAGGGAAGGTTCAATGAGGCCTGGGAGTCCTTGTACCCCAGTTGCTGAAAGGAAACATGTAGGTGCAGCAGATGGTAAAAAAGGCAAATGATAGCCATCATTACAAGAGAATTCGAGTAAAGAAGCAGGGATGTTTTGCTGCAATTGTACAGGGCATTGATGTGACCGCACTTGGAGTACTCTGTGCAGTTTTGGTTACCTATCTTCACTGCAATTTAGATTATAGATTTCAAGGAGATCTACCAAAATTCCAGCAGGAGGGGTTGGACCGAAGGGTCTGTTTCTGTGCTGAACATCTCTATGACTCTATGACTGGACAGGGTAAATGCAGGAAGGACAGTGGTGAGCCTGTGGAATTCTCTGCTATAAAAAGCAGTTAAGGCCAAAACATTGAATGTTTTCAAGAAGCTGTTAGATATAGTTCACAGGGCCAAAGGTTCAAAAGGTATAGGGGAGAAAACAGGAACAGGATACTGAGTTCATAGAGTCATAGAGATGTACAGCATGGAAACAGACCCTTCGGTCCAACCTGTCCACGCTGACCAGATATCCCAATCCAATCTAGTCCCACCTGCCAGCACCCGGCCCATATTCCTCCAAACCCTTCCTATTCATATACCCATCCAAATGCCTCTTAAATGTTGCAGTTGTACCAGCCTCCACCACTTCCTCTGGCAGCTCATTCCATATACATACCACCCACTGCGTGAAAAGGTTGCCCCTTAGATCTCTTTTATATTTTTCCCCTCTCACCCTAAACCTATGCCCTCTAGTTCTGGACTCCCCAATCCCAGGGAAAAGACTTTGTCTATTTATCCTATCCATGCCCCTCATAATTTTGTAAACCTCTATAAGGTCACCCCTCAGCCTCTGAAGCTCCAGGGAAAACAGCCCCAGCCTGTTCAGCCTTTCCTTATAGCTCAAATCCTCCAACCCTGGCAGCATCCTTGTAAATCTTGGGTGATCAGTCATGTTCATATTGAATGATGGAGCAGACCAGAAGGGCTGAATGACCTATTCCATTTTGTATTTTCTATGTTTCTAAAATATGTAATCTTCTAAGAAACATCTGTTTTCTGACTTTAAGAAAATGCTTTTACAGTATAAATGCTGAAACAACGTGAGAATTTTAATCCAGATTTCATTCTTCTCCAATTTCAACAAAGAAGATGGAGATGTACTTTTATGACTTGACAAGGAGTGGAAGCTTTCTTCAGTAATATTGGAATTCATGAGGTCTCGAGTATCTTTATGAGAGTCCTGGACAAGATTACTGAAACTCAAAATGAAACACCTTTTCTTCATAGTCTTTTAGATGCATCTGCAAAGGACCATCCTCAAAGAAAGATTTGCCAAGTTTCATTCTATTTTGGGAACAAAAGTATCATAAAAACGTGTTTTTTTCATACTTAGACATTACGCGATGTTGTATTCTGAAGTAATGACACCATCTAACTTGTGAGTTTGCAAACATAGCAATGTTTGTGGAAAACTTATGGTGATCCTTTAATTAATTGGGGTAAATCCTTCTTTGTTTGAAAATTTATGAGTAGGCTTTATGTTTCAGTTGCTTTGAGTGCAACTTATTATAATTAGTTGGGGGAGTAACTTCCTTGCCCTTATATTTTTGTTGAAAGTTACTTACTGATAGGTGATGTAGTTAGCTACTGATTCAACTTACCAAGGACAAGGGTGGGGTAATGAAATAACAAGATCTGTCCAGATGGTTTATGAAACAGTCCAGATGGTGGAGTACTGTGAGGATGATTCTTTTAGCAGCCCATAACGCAAGCAAACTGAGCTTTTGTGACAAACACTCCCCTGATGTTGGAAAGCTAATTTTTTTTGTCATCTTGACGTTCTGCAATCTAATCTTTTCTATAGGGGACCAATCTAAGATCTCTTTGCCTATTCATAAGCTTAGGAGACATTTTTATGTGCACCTAAAACTGAGGCCTTTTCATCTGTGGGTGAGGATAACGCAATGTTCTCTGTTCCCAAGCTGCCTCAAGTTTTCCCATCATGGTGATTTAAGGCTAAATGGTTGCCATCTGTGCCTGAAGCCAGTGTGACAAAGACAATCGTTTTATTTTTATGTCTCTCCAATTTGGAGTTGCCTGAGATTTGACAAATTTAGTGATAAGGCGACATTTATATCCCTGCAACTGAACTCAGGGCCTGTTTCCTGATGGTTAAAATGAAGTACTAGACTCTCCACTGTAGTCAAATAGCACAGCAACATATCTTTCTCACTGCACCATTAAGAATCGAATTCCTACCTCCCTCTCCATTAGATTGCCAGCGTATGCTGTCGTCAATGAATGACCCTGCCCTGTTCTCTCCAATATGCATACTTTTAGAAGATGAAATGCCCTAGTGTGTGGCAGAATGAATCCACAATTAAAGCTCACATGGCTTAACTTCATTTTTGAGCCATAGCATGGGTGTTCCTAGGTCCTTCAACCACAGGGCTATCCTATTATCTCCTGATGTTTGTTTGTTCAATTTTCTACTGATAATGCTACATATTATCATGAAGAAGAGGGACTCTGGATGATTTCTCCCTTTCAGGAAAACTAAGGCTTATTCTGATATATCTACTTAACCCTGACCTGCTGAAAACATCAAAAATGCAGAAACAGGAACTGAATTTAACTCAGTGCCAAATCAGTAGGTGTATTTATCAATGTGGATTTTCTAGGAAATGGGAATCTTGATTTCCCCAGGAATTCTCCTATACAATCCTTGAAAATTTGACAGAAAATTGATGGACGCCTCCCAAATGCCTGGATCCAAGTTTTTTGACTGGAAACACTCTAAAGAAAATTCCCAATGTAACTGTGCCATGATTTAGGGTTCCTTTGGCATTCTTCTTTCCTCTTGTTTTAGATAGATCTCTACATTTTATGAAACATGTTTTCGGAATGTCCACTGGGTGTAAAGGGGAAGTATTGCTGATAGTGTGGTCAGTGGTATGTTGCCAATGTCCTGCCTTAGTTGCTTTCATCACTGCCAGACTTAGGGCCTTTGAAGGCAGAAATCTCCATCCTATGACATTCATGGGACTCTGATTACTTCTTCAGAATCTGACTGGGTGGAGCATACTCCAGTTTGGAACGGCTGGTCCAGCCAGGGTTTTGATTTATTTTTGAGGAGCTGGGCTGTGATGAAGTGTCTTTGGGATTCTACCATTGTTGTCACACTGGTTTCCCAGCTTCCAAGAGCAAATCTGTCAAGGACCTACTTTTATATCAGAGACTAAACACTCAATACTGCAAAAGCCTGGGCTTCCTCCGATAACTTCCATACAACCATTCTCCATGCTTGAGCATTGTTTGATATTGACAGTCAGAAGGGAATTCAACTGTAGACTCATTGCAGCTCGGTCATGATCCTCTACCTGGAGCATAGATTGTTAGATAATGATCAGGAATGAAATATCTGGCTAATATTCTCACTCTATAACATCATTGCCCCTGAGACTCCTACTGTTTTTCTGGCTGAAATCAAGTTGTTCAACACAGACCAGAGATAAAACCTGATCTGTACAGATTAAATGCTAACTGATTTAACCAACTCAGGATGAATACACATGGAATACACATGGCTTTGATTTCAACATCAGTCTCTATGGCAAACTGTTCTCTTGGATATAACTACATTATTATCCTTACTTCTATAATTCTGTCTACTTTAGTGCACAACCCAGTGTATAAAATGTGTCAGCCTGGCTCAAAAGGTTGAGTATTTAAATCCCATTCTAATGGGATAACACTTTAAACTGAGGTCTCACCTGTGTTCTCGAGTGTACATCAAAGAACAGAAAGAGTGGAGTTTACTACGTGACCTGGCCAATAACTTCATATCAGTTAAATTAGTTATCTGGACATTTTCAGATCGTGATTCAGGGAACTTGCTGTGTGCAAATGGCTGTCACATTTCTAAGATTATGTTGGTTTAATACCAGTCCATAGAATCATAGAGTCCATAAAGGGCTTTTGCCCAAAACGTCAATTTTTCTGCTCCTTGGATGCTGCCTGACCTGCTGTGCTTTTCCAGCACCACACTCTCGACTCCAGCATCTGCAGTCCTCACTTTCGCATTCAGCCACTAATCCCAATTACTGGCATTTGACTCATTTCCTACTTTGCCCTAGCATTTTAAATGCTCATCCAGATGCTTTCAATTGTTGCAAGGGTACCTGCCTCCACCACCCTCTCAGGCAGCACATTCTATATTTCTACACCTATCCTCTGTTCTTTTAGATCTCCTCTAAACCATTTACTCATCACCTTAAACCTATGCTCTCTGATCTTAGGCACACCTGCCATGCGAAAAATCTACACTGCCTAGACTTCTCATAGGATAAAAATCACACAACACCAGGTTATAGTCCAACAGGTTTATTTGGAAGCACTAGCTTTCAGAGCGTAGCTCCTTCATCAGGTGTGATTTTTAACTTTGTATACCCCAGTCCAACACCGGCACCTCCAAATCATACACTTCTCATAATTTTATACATCTCAATTAGGTCCCCCCTTCAGCCACCTCTGCTCCACAAAAAAACAAACCCAGCCTACCCAGTCTCTCCTCATGATTGAGACTTTTCATCCCAGGCAACATCCTGGAGAATCTTCTCTGCAACCTCTCCAGAGTAATCTCATGCTTCTGATAGTGTTGTGACCAGAACTGCATACAGTATTCCATCTTGGTCTATCCAATATTTTATAAAGTTGTAACACGTTTTCCATGCTTCTCTTTTCTACGCCTTGGTGATTGAAGTTAAGCAACCCTAATGTTGTCTTCAGCACATTGCCCACCTTTGCTGAGACCTTCAGGAATCGACGGACTTTTACACTAAGATCCCTTTGTCCTCACTATTCCCAAGTGACCTATCATTCATCATATATGTCCTTCCCTTATTAGGCCTCAGAAAATGCTTCAAAGCACACTTGTTAGGATTAAATTCCATCTGCCATTTCTGTACCAAATTTACCATCTGATCAATATCAGACTGTAGTCTCAGACCATTTTCCTCATTATCAACAACACCATCAATTTTCATATAATCTGAAAACTTCCTAATAATACCTTCTGTATTCACATCCAAGTCATTAATATATATAACAAACTGCAAGGGTCCCAGCACTGATCCCGGTGATACACCGCTGTGACCGCTGGTCACAGGCTTCCAATCACAAAAACAACCCTCCATCATCACCCTGTGTCTCGTATTTGTAAGCCAGTTTTGGATCCAGTTTGCCAACTTGCCTTGGGTCCCAAAGGCTTTTACATTTTGGACCAACCTTCCTTGTGGGATCTTGTCAAAGGTGAAAGTGAGGACTTCAGATGCTGGAGAGTCAGCGAGTCAAAAAGTGTGGTGGTGGAAGAGCACAGCAGGTCAGGTGGCACCCAAGGAGTAGGAGAGTTGACATTTCGGGCATATGCCCTTCATCAGCAATGTGGGGGGCAGAAAGGGGGGCTGAGAGATAAATATTGACTTCATTAGTTTCCTAAACTCCCCTCCCCACTCCTCATTCCAGATCCAACCCTCTAACTCAGCCAGCCTCTTGACCTGTCCTAACTGTCCATCTTCCTTCCCACTTATCTGCTCCACCCTCCCCTCCGACCTATCACTAACACCCCCCCCCCACCTGCACCCACCTATCACCTTCCCAGCCCTACCCCCACCCTCCTATTTATCTCTCATACACCGCCCCCCCACTGCCACATTCCTGATGAAGGGCTTAAGCCCAAAATGTTGACTCTCCTGCTCCTCAGATGCTGCCTGACCTACTGTACTTTTCCACTGTCACACTTTTCAATATTGTCAAAGCCTTACTGAAGTCCATGTAAACTGCAGCAACTGCATTACCCTCATCAATATATTTAGTTACCTTTTTTAAAAAAAATAATTTAAATTAATCAGACAGGATCTCCCTTTAACAAATCTGTGCTGACTATCCCTGATCAATTCCTGCCTTTCCAAGTAGTGATTAATCTTGTCCCTGAGAATTCTTTTCAATAATTTCCCCACCACTGACATCAGGGTAACTGTCTGTAATTGCGGAGCCTATGTCTCCTGCCCTTTTTGACAAGGGAATCACATTAGTTATCCTTCGGTCATCTGGTCCTTCACCTGTAGTCAGTGAAGTATTAAATATATTGGCCAGGGCCCTAGCAATTTCCCATAGTAACCTGGGATACACCTCATTAGGCCTTGTGGATTGATGCACCTTTACGCATTGGAAACACCAAATATGTCCTCCTTATTAATCTTAACATTGTATAGAACCTTTCCATCTCAACTGATAACCCCAGCTATCCTGTGTTTCTCCTCTGTGAATACAGTTGATAAATATTCATTTTAAGACCTCACCCACATCCATTGGTTCAGGTTGTTCCTTTGGTCTTGAAGAGGTCCCACTCTTTCCCAAGTAATCTTCTTACTATATTACTTATAAAATGCCTTGGGGCTTCCCTTGATCCCAACTGTCAAAGATATTTCATGCCCTCTCATTGCCCTCCTAATTTTTTTTTAAGAAACCCCCTATGCTCTCTATATTTCTGAAGGGCTTCCTCTGTTTTTATTGCTCTGTATCTGACATATGCTTCCTTCTTGTTCTTTATTAAACTCACAATATTCCTTGACATTTATAGTTCCTGGACTTACTGCCCTTGCCCTTCACTCTTAGTAGAACATGCTGGCCCTGAATTCTCACTATACTACATTTCAATGATTCTCACTTTCCAAATATTGGCTTACGTGGAAATAGCTGCTCCCAGTTTACGTTTGCCAGATCCTGTCTACTGATATTGAAATTGGTTTTGCCCCAATTTAGACACTTAACTTCTGCATTATCCTTATCCCTTTCCATAATGACTTTGCAACTTACAGAGTTATCACTATCCACAAAATGCTCACTTCTGAAACTTTAATCGCTTGAGCACCTAATTCCCTAGGATTAGGTCAAGCACTGCCCCATCTCCAGTAGGTCTATCTATGTACTGGCACAAAAAGTTCTCCTGGATGCACATTAAAATTCCATCCTGTCGAATCCTTTTATATTAAGGAGATCCCAATTGACGTTAGTAAAATTGAAATCTCCGACAACTACAATCATATTTCTCTCACACCTTTCCGTGATTTTCCTATCTGCTCCTCTATATGCCTTTGACTACTGGGTGGCTTGTAGTATAAACCCAGCAAAATAATCACCCTTTTTTATTTCTAACTTCCTAGTGGCCTCATTTGAAGACCCTTCTTGGACATCCTCCCTCATTACTGAGGTGATGGCTTCTGTTATCAGCAATGCAATGCCCCCACCTCCCTTACGACTCCCTCCCTCCTCACTAACGTCTGAAAAACTTCTATATGCTGAAATATTGAGCTGCCCGTCCTGTCCTTCCCTCAAACATGTCTTAGTGATGGCAACAATATCATTTGCCTTATCAGTCAAGCTCCTTGCATTGAAATAGATACAATTTAACTTCCTGGATATTCCATGTGACTAATCCTGCCCATGGTTCCTCCATCTACTGAACTGTCCTAGCATTCCTTCCATATCTGATTAGATCTTGCTTCCGATTTTCCATCTACTCTGTGTCCCCATATCCCTGCCTGAGTATTTTAAAATTTCCCCAACATTATGGGCAAATCTCCCAGCAAAGATATTTTTTTGTAGAATTCAAAATTGTTTTATGGGTTGCAAAGTATTTGGGATTTTGGTCATGAGTGGGATTAGATAAATACAAGTCTTCTGTTCTTTCTTTAAGTGCAGAAAATATTTAATTAAATTAAGATGATGGCCTACTATTCAGGTTGAATATTTTCCTTTCTTATCCTTTCATAGAGTGATATTTTTAATTTTGTAATTCTTTGATTGTTTGAACATTGGCAAAATTGGTCAGGGTAATACCCTACTAGTTATAAGCACGGATACATTGGTAAGGTTAAGTGAAGTAAGGTCAGAGAAAGACTGATACCATGGTGTATAAACATTAGCTTAGATCAGCCAGATCGAGCATTCAGTTTCTCTGCTACAAATTCTATGTATTGCAAATGTATATCTATAAATCTGGAATGCTGCATGTCTGATCTTTTAAATTGCTGACAATTTGTAATCAGTTGGAGATACCTGTATTGACTGATGTGATACAAATTACTCATTCTCAACATAATATCAGTAATCGACTTATTTACTAATTTAAATAGAGTCAAATACAGCCAAGTGCTTAAGCCTTAAGCACTTTCACAGTCATATATCTACACATTAATGTTAGCAACATTCTAATATCTTTGATCATGTACGTTGATGATCAGCTTTATAAGTTTAATCTTCATTTAGTTATACACTATGCCAAAGGGAAGTCAGTGGTTTTAACAAACATTTTTGTTGCATTTTGTTATTCTGTTGACATTGTAATTAAAATGATATTATCATTCTCTTCTATTTGTGTTATTCAGGATATCTCTATCCATCTCTATGCAATGGGCACCTAATAGTAAATAACTGCAAACTATTTGAGAGAATTCAGGGTTCACTGATTCAGTCAAACTGAAAACAATGTTTCAATTGATGGGCAATAGTTGACAGTATGTTTTTAATTTATAGCTGCTATTTACTTGTTCTCAAAAGATACTGACACAAAATTAGCGTTAAAAAATTAGATTTTGTTGGCCAAATTATGCCAATTAGAAACAAAAACCGAAGTTACTTGAAAATCTCGGCAGGTCTGTCAGCATCTGTCAAGAGAAATCAGAGTTAACATTTCAGTCCAGTGGCCCTTCCTCAAAACTCAGAACAGTTCTGAGGAAGGGTCACCACATCCGAAACATTAACTCTGATTTCTCTGCACAGATGCTGCCAAACCTGCTGAGCTTTTCCAGCAACTTCTGTTTTTGCTTCTGATTTATAACATTCACAGTTCTTTCGGTTTTGTTACAAGTAGGTGTTTTGTTACAGATGGTGCAATAATAGATTTGAGCTACCAATGAGTTCAGTTTGATTTCAACATTGGGAACTTAATATCCTGTCTCAGATATCACATTGAACAGCTGATTCATTTTATCTCAATAATCAAAGATATACCTTATCAACACACACTGCTGCTTTGTGGCAGCCAATGTTTCTGGTAAATAGGACTTTCTTATGCCAACATGAAAGTAGTTAACAGATATTTTTTCTTTCCAATAGATTCACAATAGCTTGCTTGGATCAATGAGAAAAGATACTATTTTGAGAGCACACTGGCATGCTACCCAAAGATGGGTGTACAGAAAACAACAAGAACTTGAGGGATTACGGTACAAGAATTTACAGTATGGTATTTTTATGGAGCATTAGTGGAATGATTGTGAATTTTCTCAAAGATCTTTTAAAAAGATTGATTAATTTTCCTTACCCAGCATCAAACTTTGTCAGGTTCTAGACTGGATACTCGCTAGAAGCATACTATAAACCTATGGCTGTAATGTGCGATGGCATCATAACTAAATAATGCTGTCAGTCATAAGTTGCAAGCACATAATTCAAACATGTTCATTTGATCTCCTCTGGAAATTGTTATACAATAATTAGAAATATACAACAAACATGAAATATTAAAGTTTTATATATGCTCTAGAAAAGGACATACTACACCAAGGGAAACTGTTCGTGTCTGAAAACTGGATTTGCTTTAATTCCAAAGTCTTTGGAAGAGATATTAAAGTTTGTACATTTCACTGTTACTTGATAGCAAATGGATGGCCTTGGTGAAATAGACCATTATGATATTTTTAATTAGAAATGTACACCTTTATCGTGAGTGGGAAATCTAGTGGTCTATTTCAGTATCTGTAAAGGTGAGCGAGGAATTAAGGATGGTTTAATCTTATGTTCATAAAATTGCTGAAAACTGTTGCATTATCTCACATTTTAGCATGTTAAGTTATAAACTATCCATTAAAACCCATTTACAACAATACATTTACTTCTTAAAGTTTGGTATTACCATAGCTATCTGTCTTGATAATAATAATTACTTAATCCCAAATGGTAAAAGGGATAACTTTGATCTGTTTCCAGACTGGATATTGGTGAGATGGGTAGACAGATTGAAGAGTTATAGGGAGAGGCTGAAAGGGCTGGGGCTGTTTTCCCTGGAGCATAGGAGGTTGAGGAGTGACCTTATAGAGGGTTATAAAATCATGAGGGGCATGGATAGGGGAAACAGACAAGGTCTTTTCCATGGGTTGGGGGAATCCAGAACTAGAGGGCATAGCATTAAGGTGAGAGGGGAAAAATTTAAAAGGGACCTAAGGGGCAACTTTTTTATGTGGAGGGTGGTGTGTGTATGGAATGAGCTGTCAGAGGAAGTGGTGGAGGCTGGTGCAATTACAACATTTAAAAAGCATGTGGATAACTAAATGCAGGGACATGGGCCAAGCGCTGGCAAATGGGACTAGATTAATTTAGGCTATCTGGTCGGTATGGATGAATTGGACCAAATGGTCTGTTTCTGTGCTGTACATCTCTATGATGCTATGTCTCTATGTGAGAAACATACAATATAATAAGGCTAGTGCTTCCAAATAAACCTGTTGGACTATAGCCCTGGTGTTGTGCGATTTTTAACTTTGTCCACCCCAGTCCAATACTGGCACCTCCAAGTTATAAATTGTATATATACTTACTGGAAAAACACTGACTTCACTATCTGTTGCCTTTCATAAATACTGAAGTAAAATAGATAAATAAATGCTGTTCCACACTGACTTCCCTGAAGACTTCAACGCCATAAATTTTGCTTTCACAGACAGTTCTCTTTCTCCTTTATGCAAAGGTCTAATTTCTAATTAAATTGCAGGTCAAAATTTACAAAATTAAAAGCTGAGGATTTGTGTGTCTCTGACCTTGATTACACATAGATCAGATGAATAAAAACATTGCCTTCTTTTCACAAGTAACTGATAATGAGGTGAATTTGTGAATTAGGGAGATCTCTTTTAATAAACCTTTTGTCAAAATCTGAATATTTTCTAGAAGTTGATTACTTGAAGTTGAAGCTGAGAAGCCACACTGACACATCTCCGGGTCCTGAACATCGAATGTACAATTAACCCTTTCCATCATCTTACATCCTAATTCTGGGTCTTAAGATTTATTGGAGATTTTTTTTCCCTCTGGGCTGTTGTTTTGATCCTATTACTGTAGGTGTTTTTTTGACGGTAATTCTTTTCAAAAGCCTCTACAGTCTATCCTTATGTATTCCTAATTCTCTTGTGGTTCACTGATCTTTCTGAATATTATCTGGTTGTTTAGTTTCTTTTCTCTACCAACAACTGGGAGAACAGTTATGAACTATTATTTAGATTAATGGCTAGCTGATCATTGTCACCTTGTTTTGTTGTCTTTTGCTACATAGAAAATTTCCTGTGCATTCAGCATTTAGAAACATTCAACACAAAATGGGAGACTGAACTAAAACAAAATCCAGATAATGCTGAGATAAATCAAACTGAATAAGTGTTTACACCTGAGATATCAACTGCTTTCTGGTTTTTCCACAATGCTTCCTGACTTGTTAGTGTCTCCAACATTTTCTGCTTTTTCCACAAAACTTCAGAAGTTGCAAAACCTAACAAAGGCAGATGGAAAGAATTAAATAAGCATTTGATCATATACACTGACCTATTGAAGCATTTTTGTTCATATGTTCAATTGTTGATACCTGAATATTTGGACAGGAGCCCGACAGAACACCCCGGATTTCAGCCAACTGGGTTGATGTTGATTCCGAGTGCTACAACCACTCTGGTCACATTACACTAAATCTGGTTTCAAATGGGAAGAAACAGAAGGTCTCAGATTCTGCCATAAACTGAATTGATATCAGTGTTTATTTGAATTTGTCGCTATGCATCTCTGGTCCACGCTCAGAACATTAACAATTTAACTTTCCAAGCAGAAATCCAGATGTAAACAATAAAGTTTGGTGTTATGAGGTAGATTGTAGAACAGTGCTTGGCAATAAGGTCTCAATTTACTCTATGCAACATCCCTCAAATTTGCATAATTCCTTACCAGGCTGTAGCATCGGTGGAATAGCTATGGGATAGCTACAGAACTTGAAGTACATTGGTTTGAACTATCACCACTGATTCTTCTTTACAATCCCCAGTTTTAATATTTTGGGATTTGGCTTAGACCATAAAGAGGGATACATTTTCAAAATAAATTCCAAAAGGAATTCATAAGAGCTATTAGGCTCATCCATCCAGAATGACTTTACAGTCTTCTTGCTGCACCATGTACAGTGGAACCTCGATTACCTGGCATTCGATTATCTGAATTTCGGAATATTCTGCAAGGTTGCAAGGTCCTGATGCTCAACTAAACTATGTTATCTGGCATTTGATTATCCGAACATTTGATTATACAACAAAATACTCCCCGCTCGTGTTGTTCGGATAATCAAGGCTTCTCTGTAATTATTTCTTAAGTGATTGCACTTTGACATGTATTACCTCATTCAGGAGTGCACCATATGCTCATTCTTGTGTTAAGATTTACAGAATTGTAGACATTTGCAGCACAAAAAGAAATAATTTGACCTATTAAGTCTGTACTAGCTGTAAAAGAGCTCTCCAACCTAATCTTATTTTCCAGTTCTTGGTTCCTTGTAGGTTACTGCACATCAAGTTTAATTTCCAAACACTGCTGTAGCCTGATTTCTCAGCATCCCTCTAATCCCTTTACCAAATACTGTACTAAATGATTTGTGATTGATATTTCTACTAAGGGAAATAGGCCTCTCCTATCCATCCAATCTAAATCCTTCATCATTTGATACAAATCAATTCTATCTCTCCGACCTCCACCCTGCCCCCCCATATCCACAGCCAATTGAGAATTTTACTCCTGTTGTGTCTTTTTTCCCCTAACTGCACTAAATCTAACTGAATTATGACCACTGCCACCAAAATGTTATTTCACTGATACTGAACTGTTTCCACTGGTATCTTCTGATTTCGAAAAACTAAGCCCAGAATTGGATCTTTCTCCTGTTGGGGTTGTTGCACACCAACCAATAAATTAAATGCATTTTGAGAACCCCATGTTGTCTGCAGAATTTACCTTGATTTCTTGCAAATTAATATTAGAATAATTGAAATCCTGTTATTATGGTTATATTGTTTTGGCAGTTCAGAAATGTTTCTTCCCAATATCAGTGTTAAATTTACCTTGTACCAACTTGAATTTGTAAAATAGAATCATATTTTTATGGAACAGAAACTAAATTGCACAAACAAATTTACTCAACAAATTATTAAAATTTAAGGGATTTGAGTTTAAAATTACTTTATTTGCTCAGTGGCATGCATTAACCATAAGATTTTAAATTGCTTTTTTTGGACAATTAATCAGGGAAGGAGAAGAAGAGGAAATGAATGGGAATGAATTGCAGATATATGTGGATGAACGTCAAGAAGAGGAATGTCTTTTCTTAAAGCAGGTAAGATTTTGGCTAATTTGATCTCCACAATTGTTGAGCACATTGGAAGTGCACAGTTAATAATGACTGATAGTTAACTGCAAAGCTTTGTTTAAATTTTTAACAAGGCACATATGTTGTGCTTTCTTTAGTTTGAAAAGGGAAGCTCCCTGTGAATTAACGTATGCAGTTTCCAGTACACATCATCATCTGCCACATCATCATCATTGGTGGTCCCTCGCAGATGAGGATGACTCTCTTCCAGTCTCAGGATGAGTCCATAGGTGGCTGTACAGACAGATGTGTCTTCTGCAGGCTCTGTCTTACTTGGAGCAGAGGTGATTGCGGGAAGAGGTGGGTTGGGCATTGGTGTAGTAGTGTGCTCCTTTTGCTTTTTTGCCTGGCTTCTGCTTTTTCCTGAAGACAACTCTCGAGGTTCCAGATGCCTTCTCTGATGCTCCTCCTCCATTTTTGACAGTCTTGAGCCAGTAATTCCCCAGTGGTCTGTGGGAATGCTGCACTTTTCCAGTGAGGCCTTGAGGGTATCACTGAAGTGCTTCCTCTGTCCATTTGGGGATTGTCTGCTGTTTTGAAGCTGGGAGTATAGCACGTAGGTGGGGAGTCTCATATCAGTTATGTGGACAACATGCCCAGTCCATTGTAGCTGATCAAGGGCTAGTGATGTTGACATGGTCAAGGACACTGGTGTTGATGCGTCTTTCTTCCCAGTGGATTTGCAGGACCTTGCGCAGACAGCATTGGTCTTACTGCTCCAGCACCTTGAGGTGTCTGCTGTAGACAGTCCATGTCTTAGAGCCATATAGGAGGGTGGGAACCACCATAGCTCTGTAAACCATGACGTTCTATTGGGTCTGATGCTGTTGTGCTCAAACCCCCTTTTCCTCAGGCAGTCAAAGGCTGCCCTAGTACACTGAAAGTTGTGCTGGATCTCTTCATCAATAACTGCTTCGGCTGACAGGACACTCCAAAGGTATTGGAAGACATTAACGTTCTCTAAGGCCTCCCCATGGACCTTGATGAGGGGGTTTGCTCCACAATGCCAGGGCAGTTTGGTGGAGGATCTTCATCTTGTGGATGCTCAGGATGAGACCCATGCTATCATATGCCTCAAAACATGTCACATTGTTAGCTTGACTGACAGTTCCAAATTGGTTGTCAGCATGATCTTTTGCACATTCAGGATTATGTTACAAATATTGTCCAATTGCAGAATCATATCTAATGTGAGATTTGCAAGTGAGGACTGGTTGGATACAGGCAGTGCTTTTTTTGTTGTAAACAGCCAAATGGATATGCTGTTTGATACAATTGGCCAGTCTTTGGATGTATGGCCCATATACCCTGGCGTCAAGCCAGCAGTAAAATCCATTTATCACATTGCTTACTTGTGCAATAGTACATCTTTTTGGCTTGTTGGAAGCGTTCTGTTCATGACAAACAGCATTCGTACTCCTACTGCACAGGAGCAGAGTTTAACTGCTACCTTCGTCTGTTGCTCCTATTGTTTACATATTTCCAATACATTTTGAATCTGCATCTGCAGCAAATGCTGAGAGAACCAACAAGAGGGATAATTCTACTTGGCCTCATCCTTACAAATCTGCCAACTGGCAGTTGTGTCCATCCATGACAGTATCAGCAGGACCAAACACAATCCTGTGGAGACAAAGTTCCATCTTCAACTTAAGGATACCTTCTATCATCTGTGTTACACTACCATCATGCTGAATGGTTTACATTTCGAACAGATCTAGCAACTCAAGACCAGGCATCCATGAGATGTAGTGGGTCATCAGAAGCAACAGAATTGTATTCAGTCACAAACTGTAACCCTGTAGCACAGCATATCCCCATTTTACCATCATCATCAAGCTAGGATATCAACCCTGGTTCAGTAGAAAGTGTAGAAAGGCATACCAGGAGCAACACCATACATAAAAATGAGATGTCAACCTACTGAAGCTATAATACAGGACAATTGGACCTGCCAAATAGTGGAATCAGTATGCAATAGATAGACCTAAGCAATCTGACAATGAACTGATCAAATCTGAGCTCTCCAGTCCTGCCACATCCAGTCACAAATAATGGGTGGACAATTAACAACTAATGGGAGGTGGAAGCCCCACAAACCATTCTCAACAATGGGGAAGTCAGCATCAAAGATAAGGCTGAAGTATGTGCATCCATCTTCAAGTGCCAAGTGGAGAGTCCAGCTTGGCCTCTTCCTAAGGCAACCACATTCACAGTTTAATTTACTCAGTGTTCAGGAAGGAACAGGGTACTGTAAAAGCTATTCCATCTGACAATATTCCAGGAATAATGCTGAAGAATTGTGCTCTAGAAAGTGTTGCATCCCTGGCCAAGCTGTTCCAGCACAGCTATAACACAGGCATCTACTTGACAATATGGAAAATTGTCCAGTTCTGTCCCTTGCACAAAAATTGGGTTAAATCTAATCTGAAAATGTGTTGCTGGAAAAGCGCAGCAGGTCAGGCAGCATCCAAGGAGCAGAAGAATCGACGTTTCAGGCATAAGCCCTTCTTCAGGAATGAGGAAGGTGTGCCAAGCAAGTTAAGATAAAAGATAGGGAGGAGGGACTTGGGAGAGGGGCATTGGGAATGCGATAGGTGGAAGGAGATTAAGGTGAGGGTGATAGGCTGGAGAGGGGGTGGGGGCAGAGAGGTCGGGAAGAAGATTGCAGGTCAGGAAGGCAGTGCTGAGTCCGAGGGTTGGGATAGGTGGGGGGAGGGGAAAGAAGGAAGGTGGAGAAATCTGCATTCATCCCTTGTGGTTGGAGGGCTCTTAGGCGGAAGATGAGGAGCTCTTCCTCCAGGCGTCATGTTGCCATGGTCTGGCGATGGAGGAGGCCAAGGACCTGCATGTCCTTGGCGGAGTAGGAGGGGGTTTAAAGTGTTCCGCCACGGGGAGGTTGGGTTGATTGGTGTGGGTGTCCCAGAGGTGTTCTCTGAAACGTTCCGCAAGTGGGCGGCCTGTCTCCCAAATGTAGAGGAGGCCACATCGGGTGCAGCGGATGCAGTAAATGATGTGTGTGGAGGTGCAGGTGAATTTGTGACGGATATGGAAGGATCCCTTGGGGCCTTGGAGAGAACTGAGGGTGGAGGTGTGGGTGCAAGTTTTGCATTTCTTGCCGTTGCAGGGGAAGGTGCTGGGAGTGGAGGTTGGGTTGGTGGCGGGTGTGGACCTAATGAAAGAGTCGCGGAGGGAGTGGTCTTTCTGGAATGCTGATAGGGGAGGGGAGGGAAATATATCCTCGGTGGTGGAATCTGATTGGAGGTGGCGGAAATGACGAAGGATGATACGATGCATCTGGAGGTTGGGTGGGGTGGTAGGTGAGGACCAGTGGGGTTCTGTCCTGGTGGCGATTGGAGGGGCAGGGCTCAAGGACGGAGGAGCAGGAGGTGGAGGAGATGCGGTGGAGAGCATCGTCAACCACGTCTGAGGGGAAATTGCGGTCTTTGAAGAAGGCGGCCATCTGGGTTGTTTGGTATTGGAATTGGTCCTCCTGGGAGCAGATGCGACGGAGGCGAAGGAATTGGGAATATGGGATGGTGTTTTTACAGGAGGTAGGGTGGGAGGAGGTGTAATCTAGGTAGCTGTGGGAGTCGGTCGGTTTATAGTAAATGTCCGCGTTGAGTCGGTCACCCGAGATAGAAATGGAGAGGTCTAGGAAAGGGAGGGAGGAGTCTGAGACGGTCCAGGTAAATTTGAGGTCAGGGTGGAAGGTGTTAGTGAAGTGGATGAACTGTTCAACCTCATGGGAGCATGAGGTAGCGCCAATACAGTCATCGATGTAGCGGAGGAAAAGGTGCTGGGTGGTGCAAATATAGCTGCGGAAGATGGACTGTTCCACATATCCGACGAAGAGACAGGCATAGCTGGGGCCTATGCCGGTGCCCATGGCTACTCCTTTGGTTTGGAGGAAGTGGGAGGATTGGAAAGAGAAGTTATTCAGAGTGAGAACCAGTTCAGTCAGTCGAAGGAGGGTGTCAGTGGAAGGGTACTGGTTGGGTCGGCGGGAAAAGAAGAAGCGGAGGGCTTTGAGGCCTTCGTGATGGGGGATGGAGGTGTATGGGGACTGGATGTCCATGGTGAAGATAATGCGTTAGGGTCCACCCACACGCCTAACTCCGCCCCCACACCTTACCCCGCCCCCCACTCCCAGCTCCAGCTCCACACCAGGTCCTAGCTCCCAGCCCTGCCATATTTTCACCAAACCTCCCCCTCTCTGAGGATGAAAAATCAGTCCTCAGCAGAGGCCTCACCTTCATCCCCTTACGCTCCCGGATTAACGAGTTCAACACGCGGCGAGACATCGAACAATTCTTCTGCCGCCTTCGTCTTCGCGCCTACTTCTTCAACCAGGATTCTCGCCCACCCTCTGACGATCCCTTCTCCCGCCTCCAACACACCCCATCCCCCTGGACACCTCGTGCTGGCCTCTTACCCGCCCTTGATCTCTTCATAGCCAACTGCCGCCGCGACATTGACCATCTCAACCTCTCACCCTCAAAACGTGCAGCCCTCCACTCCCGCTGCTCCAACCCCAACCTCACTATCAAACCGGCAGACAAGAGAGGCGTGGTGGTAGTTTGGCGCACCAATCTTTACATTGCTGAGGCTAAATGCCAGCTCGCGGACACCTCCTCCTCCTGCCCCCTTGACCATGACCCCACCTCCCACCACCAAACCATCATCTCCCAGACCATCCTTAACCTCATCACCTCAGGGGGACATCCATCCACTGCCTCCAACCTCATAGTCCCACAACCTCGCACCGCCCGTTTCTACCTCCTACTCAAAATCCACAAACCTGACTGCCCCGGCCGACCCATTATCTCAGCCTACTCCTGCCCCACTGAACTCATCTCTGCATACCTCAACACGGTCCTGTCCCTTTAGTCCAAGAACTCCCCTACGTTCGGGACACCACCCACGCCCTCCACCTCCTCCATGATTTTCGCTTCCCTGGCCCCCAATGCCTTATCTTCACCATGGACATCCAGTCCCTATACACCTCCATCCCCCATCACGAAGGCCTCAAAGCCCTCCGCTTTTTCCTTTCCCGCCAAACCAACCAATACCCTTCCACTGACACCCTCCTTCGACTGACTGAACTGGTTCTCACTCTGAACAACTTCTCTTTCCAATCCTCCCACTTCCTCCAAACCAAAGGAGTAGCCATGGACACCCACATGGGCCCCAGCTATGCCTGCCTCTTTGTTGGATATGTGGAACAGTCCATCTTCTGCAGCTACACTGGCACCACCCCCCCACCTTTTCCTCTGCTACATCAATGATTGTATCGGTGCTATCTCGTGCTCCCACGAGGAGGTTGCTCAGCTCATCCACTTCACTAACACCTTCCATCCCAACCTCAAATTTACCTGGACCATCTCAGACTCCTTCCTCCCCTTCCTAGCCCACTCCATTTCTATTTCGGGCGACCGACTCAACACGGACATTTACTATAAACTGACCGACTCCCACAGCTACCAGATTACACCTGCTCCCATTTTGCCCCATGTAAAAACGCTATCCCATATTCCCAATTCCTTCACCTCAGCTGCATCTGCTCCCAGGAGGACCAATTCCAATACTGAACAACCCAAATGGCTTCCTTCTTCAAAGACCGCAATTTCCCCTCAGACGTGGTTGACGATGCTCTCCACTGCATCTCCTCAACTTCCCTCTCCTCCGCCCTTGAACCCCGCCCCTCCAATCGTCACCAGGACAGAACCCCGCTGGTCCTCACCTACCACCCCACCAACCTCCAGATACATCATATCATCCTTCGTCATTTCCGCCACCTCCAAACAGACTCCACCACCAAGGATATATTTCCCTCCCCTCCCCTATCAGCATTCCGGAAAGACCACTCCCTCTGCGACTCCCTCGTTAGGTCCACACCCCCCCACCAATCCAACCTCCACTCCTGGCACCTTCACCTGCAACCGCAAGAAATGCAAAACTTGCACCCACACCTCCGCCCTCAGTTCTCTCCAAGGCCCCAAGGGATCCGTCACAAATTCACTTGCACCTCACACACATCATTTACTGCATCCGCTGCACCCGATGTGGCCTCCTCTACATTGGGGAGACAGGCTGCCTACTTGCGTAACGTTTCAGAGAACACCTCTGGGACACCTGCACCAACCAACTCAACTGCCCCGTGGCGGAACACTTTAACACCCCCTCCCACTCTGCCAAGGACATGCAGGTCCTTGGCCTCCTCCATCGCCAGACCATGGCAACACGACGCCTGGAGTAAGAGTGCCTCATCTTCCACCTAGGAATCCTCCAGCCACAAGGGATGAATGCAGATTTCTCCACCTTCCTCCTTTCCCCTCCCCCCACCTTATCTCAGTCCCAACTCTCGGACTCAGCACCGCCTTCTTGACCTGCAATCTTCCTCCCGACCTCTCTGCCCCCATCCCCTCTCTGGCCTATCACCCTCACCTTAACCTTCTTCCACCTATCGCATTCCCAACGCCCCTCCCCCAAGTCCCTCCTCCCTACCTTTTACCTTAGCCTGCTTGGCACACCCTCCTTATTCCTGAAGAAGGGCTCATGCCTGAAATGTCGATTCTCCTGCTCCTTGGTGCTGCCTGACCTGCTGCGCTTTTCCAGCAACACATTGTTGACAGTGCTATCAAGCAGTATCATGAAGAAACAATTTATTCACTGATACTCTGTTTGAGTGCTGTCAGGGCTAGTTAGCTCCCAACTACATTACAACCTTGGTGCTAATATGGACAAAACAGTGAACAGCTGGGCAGCACGGTGGCTCAGTGGTTAGCACTGCTGCCTCACTGCACCAGGGTCCCAGGCCAGATTCCAGTCTTGGGTGACTGTCTGTGTGGAGTTTGCACATTCTCCCTGTGTCTGCATGGGTGTCCTCCAGATGCTCTGGTTTCCTCCCACAGTCCAAAGATGTGCAGGTCAGGTGGATTGGCCATGCTAAATTGTCACGTAGTGTTAGGTGCATTAGTCAGAGGGAAATGGGTCTGGGTGGGTTACTCTTCAGAGGGTCGGTGTGGACTTGTTAGGCTGAAGGGCCTGTTTCCACACTGTAGATAATCTAAAAAAAATCCAAAAATGAGGTGAAAGTGACTGCCCTTAATGTCATGTAGTAGAAAGTGTGGATTGCAGATGCTGGACTTATGTCCGAAATGTTGATTCTCCTGCTCCTCGGATGCTGCCTGATCTGTTGTGCTTTTCCAGCACCACTCTCTCGACACTTGACATCAAGACAGCATTTGACACAGTATGGCATCAAGGAGAGCTAGAAAAACTGGAGCCAATGGGAATTGGGGGAAATACTCTCCATTGATTGGCCCAAAGGAAGATGGTTATTGGAGGTCAATCTTCTTAGCCCCATGCATCACTGTAGGATTTCCTCAGGGTATTGTTCTGGGTTCAATTATTTCTGCTTCATCAAAGTCCTTGCCTTCATTATAAGGTCAGAAGAGATGATGCAATTAATCGTGATGTAATTAATCATACTATATGTCTACAGTAAGTCAGTTACAAATACCAATCAGTGAAACTATTTTCATGAAGCAGTTTCTTGTGGTAATTTTATGTTATAGTAGTCAAGTAAATAAACAGCTAAACAAAGTACAACTCTCTTTTAATTACCTCTTTATGCTGAATTAATCATTGAACTTTTAGTTTAACATTGTGCACATATGCAGCTGGCAATAATTGGTTCAATATTGTGCACATGTTCATGTGTGTTATATAGTTAGCTATAAGTGGCAGTGTGCAGGTGCCAGAAAACAGGTCCTTTTCCTTTCAGATAGCCAAGAGCTGCAGTTTGGCCAGGCATTGGGTGCAAGATCCAGAAGTGGCGGAGCAGGAAGACTGTGATGAAGCAGCAACACAGTCACTCACTTTCACACTGTCAGCCACCCATTCAGATACTGACACTCTGAATAATTAAACAATAGAAGTGGATCTACACATGGCCATTAGAGGCTGCCACGGCAGGAGACAAAAGTAACATAGATGACATATTGCCAGTGGGCAATGTCACAGTATAACTGCTGAAAATGACTCCAATGAGCACATCAAAGATATGGGTTACATAAGACATCTAATGGAAACTGACTTGATTGGATCTGGACATTATTTTTTCATAGGGGACTGTTGGATTACATGTCAACATTGTCACTGTAATATTTTAAATTCAGCAATAGAGGCTGTAAGCAAATGAGACTTGTTATTATGTTATCATTTATTTGAAAATGCTTCTTTCAGTAACCTACAAATGATCACTTGGTGAGTTGAAGGTCAGGTTGGGTGAGTTGAGAATAGGGAGGGACTTAATTGAGCCACAGGCAAGTCAGGAACATGCTGTCAGACAAAGTACAAATATCTAGCTAAGCAGTGATCCAGTTTTGGTCTCCTGGTATGGAAAAAGACTGCACCACGAGATTGGTGACTTAAATGAAAAACAAAGGAGCAAAATTGAGAGTTCTGATTTTATCTCATAGTTGCACCGGTGCATTTCTAAACCAATAGAATGCTATGTCAACCATATTGCATTGCCCCATTTCACAGCAGTTGAAGTACTTGGTTCAACCTTAGGAAGATTAGGCATTCTAAATTTTTTCAATTTCAAGTTAGGTTTAGAAACCTAAAACGATCATATCCCCTTTATGTTACCACTCACTCCACTCCACTACCACTGCCATAGATCCAATGGGCTTATTCCTTATCAAAACATCAGAACTATAGTACACGTATTTAGACCTCCAGATAATGATGTGGAAATGCATAGATAGCTGCATGTTTAAATTGGGGATGATGGAAGTATGATTATTAACATTGAGGCTTTTTGAATTCAAACAAGGGCTGAGAAAGAAAGACATAGAACATAGAACTTTGCAGCGCAGTTCAGGCCCTTCACCCCTCAATGTTGTGCCAACTTGTGAAAATAATCTGATGCCCATTTAATCTACACCATTCCATTATTATCCATATGTATTTCCAATGCCCATTTAAATGCACCTAATGTCAGCGAGTCTACTACTGTTGCAGTGCGTTCCACGTCCCTACTACTCTCTGAGTAAACAAACTACCCCTAATATGTGTCCTAAATCTATCACCCCTCGATATAAAGCTATGTCCCCTCGTGTTAGCCTTCACCATCTGAGGAAAAAGGGTGGACACTAACCCTCTGATTATCTTAAACGTCTCGATTAAGTCACCTTAACCTTCTTCGCTCCAACGAAAACAGCCTCAATTCCCTCAACTTTTCTTCATAAGACCTTCCTTCCATACCAGGCAACATCCTAGTAAATCTCTGAACCCTTTCCAAAGCTTTCACATCCTTCCTATAATGCGGTGAACAGAACTGCATACAATACTCCAGGTGCAGCCTTACAGCTGAAGCATGACCTTGTGACAAATGGTAACACACCATTTGCCTTCTTAACAACCCTATCAACCTAGGTGGCAACTTTCAGGGATTTATGCACCTGGACACTGAGATCTCTTTATACATCTACACTGCCAAGAATTTTACCATGAGCTCAGTACGCTGCATTTCTGTTACTTCTTCCTAAGTGAACTACTTTTCCACATTAAACTCCATTTGCCACTTCTCAACCCAGTTCTGCATCTTATTTATGTCCCTCAGTAAGCCAAAACATCCTTCGGTACTATCCACAACTCTGTCTACCTTAGTATCAGCTGCAAATTTAGTAATCCATCTTTCTACGCCCACATTCAGGTGAAAGTGAGGACTGCAGATGCTGGAGATCAAAGTCAAGTTTAGAGTATTTCTGGAAAAGCACAGCAAGTCAGGCAGCATCTGAGGAGCAGGAAAATCAACGTTTTGGACAAAAGCCCTTCACCAGGAATGAGGCAGGGAGTCTCTGGGGTGGAGAGATAAATGGGAGGGGGGTGCGGCTGAGGAGAAGGTAGCAAAGAGTACAATAGATGGATGGAGGTGGGGATGAAGGTGGTAGGTCAGAGAGGAGGGTGAAGCAGATAGGTGGGAAGGAAGATTGGCAGGTAGGACAGTTCATGAAGATGTTGCTGAGCTGGCAGGTTGGAACTGGGGTGAGGTGGGGGGAGGGGAAATGAGGAAACTGGTGAAGTCCACATTTATGCCCTGGGGTTAAAGTGTTCTGAGGCGGAAGATGAGTCGTTTTTCCTCCAGGTGTCGGGTGGTGAGGGAGTGGTGTTGGAGGAGGCCCAGGACCTTCATGTCCTCGGCAGAGTGGGAGGGCGTTGAATTGTTCGGCCAGGGGGCGGTGGGGTTGATTGGTGCGGCTTCCTGCTTCATTCCTGATGAAGTGCTTTTGTCCGAAACGTCGATTTTCCTGGTCCTTGGATGCTGCTTGACCTTCTACGCTCACATCCAGATCATTTATAAAAATGACAAACAACAGCGGACCCAAAACAGATCCCTGCGGCACACCACTGGTAACTGAGCTCCAGGATGAACATTTCCCATCAACCACCACCTCTGTCTTCTTTCAGCTAGCCAATTTCTGATCCAAACCACTAAATCATCTTCAATCCCGAAAGTGTAATAGCCTACTATGTGGAATCTTATCAAATGCCTTACTGAAGTCCATATATACCACATTAACCGTCTTACCTTCATTCACCTGTTTTGTCACCTTCTTGAAGAACTCAATAAGGTTAGTGAGGCACGACCTACCCTTCACAAAACCATATTGACTATCCCTAATTAAATTATTCCTTTCCAGATGATTATAAATCCTATCTCTTATAACCTTTTCTAACACCTTACCCATAACCAAATTAAGGCACACTGGCCTATAATACCAGGGTTGTCCTGACTCCCCTTATTAAACAAGAGGACAACATTTGCTGTCCTCCAGTCTTCTGGCACTACTCCTGATGACAATGATGACATAAAGATTGAAGCCAAAGGCTCTGCAATCTCCCCCCGAGCTACCCACACAATCTGAGGGTAAATTTCATCTGGCCCAGGGGTCTTATCTATTGTCAGATCTTCCAAAATTGCTAAAACCTCCCCTTTGTCAACCTCAATTCCTTCAAATCCTGTAGCCTATATCTCTGTATTCTCACTAACATTGCCCTTTTCCAATGTGAATACTGTTGAAAAGTATTCATTAAGCGCTTCCCCATGTCTTCAGATTCCACACACAACTTTCCAGTACTATGTTTGATTGGCCCTCATCTTACTCTAGTCATTCTTGTATTCCTGATATCCTGAAGAAAGCTTTAGGGTTTTCCTTGATCCGATCCACCAACAACTTCTCATGTCCCCTCCTAGCTCTTCTTAGCCCTCTCTTTAGATCTTTTCTGGCTAACTTATAACTCTCAAGCCCCCTAACTGAGCCTTCACGCCTCTTCTTCACATAAACCTTCTTCTTCCTCTTGACAAAAGCTTCAACTTCTTTAGCAAACCATGGCTCCCTCTCTCAACAACTACCTTCCTGTCTGATAGGTATATACTTATCAAGGTCCTGCAGTAGCTGTTCCTTGAATAAGCTCCATTTGTTTTAGATGAGATCTATTTAGCAAATCAAGGGGGGCAGGTGATTGACATATTGTGAAGGCTAGTAAAACGAAAGACAGTCATTCATATTTTATTGAACAAATGAAATCGATAACTCAAACGTCCTTTGTTTGTATGAAAGTGATGACTAAAGGCACTGTCGTGGTTAGCAGAGTAGGGTGAATCAATTAGCGTGAAGACCAGGAAATGAGGTAAGTGTCTTATTATCCATAGAGGTAGGACTTAGGTTGGAAAATAATATTTCAGAAGCTCTGCTACAAAAATGGGACATTGTTAAAATATATCAAATACTGAAAAAGAAACTATGGTAAAGCAAATTAAATGCTTTCCAGGAAGAAAGCTGAAAGACAATATAAACCATGTATTTTGCAATGTTTACAGTGAGACTGTAATAGAAATAGTTATACATAGTTGTATTGTCTGTAAGGAGCCAGGAAGTAAATGCTAGGAATCAATTGTTTTGTCTAAGTATCCAAGGGGCTACATTTCTGGCAACACTGGAGAGTCAGGTGATGTGTAATAGAAACCAATCTAAGGGAGCCTTCTTTAGGCGGATGGTGAGCAGTGTTAAACACAAAGAGCTCTAACCTTTCCAAGACTGAATTATTTCTAACATATATACTTTTTCTAACATAATGAGGGAACCAAATACAATATTCTTAAATTTGCTAATGATACAAAACTGGGCAGGATTGTGAATTGTGAGGATGAGGCGAGAAGGCTTCAAGGTGATTTAGACAAGTTGAGAGAGTGGGCAAACACATGGCAGATGCAGTACAAAGTTGATGAATGTGAAGTTTTACACCTCAGTAAAATACATAAAGAAAGAGTATTATTTAAATGGCAATATGTTGGTAAATGTGGATGTACAAAGAGTTCCGGTGTCCCTGTGTACTCGTCAATGCAAGTAGACAGGCAGCTGCAGCAAGCAATTAGGAAGGCAAATGGTATATTTGCCTTGGTCGCAAGAGATTTGAATTCAGAAGTAGAGATGCTTTACTACAATTATACAAGGCCTTGGTGACACCACACAGTTTTGGTCTTCAGAACTAAGAAAGGATATGCTTTCCATACAGTAGGCTCACTTGGCTGATACTGGGCCAGCAGGACTATCCAAGGAAGAGAAATCGGTTCAAATGGACTTGTAGCCATTAGAGTTTAGATTAGATTAGATTATTAGATTACTTACAGTGTGGAAACAGGCCCTTCGGCCCAACAAGTCCACACCGACCCACCGAAGCGCAACCCACCCAAACCCATTCCCCTACATTTACCCCTGCACCTAACACTACGGGCAATTTAGCATGGCCAATTCACCTGACCTGCACATTTTTGGACTGGGAGGAAACTGGAGCACCCGGAGGAAACCCACGCAGACACGGGGAGAATGTGCAAACTCCACACAGTCAGTCGTCTGAGGCGGGAATTGAACCCAGGTCTCTGGCGCTGTGAGGCAGCAGTGCTAACCACTGTGCCACCGTGCTGTCCACTTAGAAGGATAGAAGGGAATCTGATTGAAATATATAAACTTTTAACATGGCTGGACTGACAAGATGCAGGGGGAGGATGTTTTCCTGACTGCGTAATCTAGAAGCATGGGACAAAGTCTCAGGATACAGGGTAGATCACTTAAGACTGAGAGGAGGAAATTTTTCATCACCCAAAGGGTTATGGGATTCAGTATCTCAGAAGGTTGCGGAGGTCAAGTCACTGAACATATTCAAGAAAGAGATGGATACATTTCTAAATTTTAATAGTATCAAGGGAGATGGAGAGAATGCAGGAATATGGGCATTGAGGTAGAAGATCAGCCATGATCATACTGAACAGCAGAGCAGATCCAAAGGGCTGGAAAACCTACTCCTACGCCTTTATGCCATATTTCCATTTTCTCTCCATACCCCTTCATATCTTTAGAATCTAGAAATATATCTATCCCTTTCTTGAGTATGTTCAGTGACTTCTGTGGTAGTGAATCCCACAGGTTCACTACCCCTTTGGGTGAAGAAACATTTCCTGCTCCTAGTTTCTGTATGGAGACCAAAATACATAATACATATAACAGAAAGTACATCATCAGATCTGAAAAGAAACATTTAGGAAGAGAAGTAAAGAATTCAGAAATGAAAGTTAGTAAGACAGTTAAAAAGTAATTGATTAACTTCTAGTTGAAACATGACAGGAATCAGAAGCCCCTAGACATATTATAGGACACAACAGCCCTTGGCCAGATGAAGCAGAAGAAAGAGTAGCAGATTGGTATTCTGTAATGGAGCAGTTGTGAAGATCTATGAATTCACATGATCAATGTTGGGAATCAGAATGCATATTTCTTATCTTTCTTTTCAGAATATTTGGGGATTAGGTTGGTGACTAGTTGGTCTTTGCTTATATTTATTTCTATTTTCACATTGACTCAATAATTTTGGATTGTTTATTTCCCTTCAGAAGGCTTTAATTTTTATTTCACTTGTAGATATTAAAAGGAATGGACTATTGTTGACTCAACTACGCCAATTTATTTTGCCATTGCAAAGTTAAATACAGTTCTCAGGAGATGAACTATTAAATTCTCAGCTGGATTTTGCATGTGGGTATTTTTAAGTTCCCCACTGGATATTAAATTTTTTATTTAAGAAAGCAGAATGATTAAATAGTGTCACAAACCCATGACCTAACTGTGTGTTATATAAATTAAACCAAAGAATGCTAAAACTCTGGACTAACAACCTATTTATATTTAATACTGTAATTAACAAGATGTAGGTGACTATTTTTGATGTCCTTCTCTGATGCCCCTGTGCTTCTGGATTATGCATGTTTGTTGCACAGCGGTATTCTCTGATGTATGGGGCTGCACTGAGACATGGTTCAGATTCCAACTAATAAATCATTGTCATGGTAGCAATTTATCTACTGTAGAGCTGTCAGGTGAAATATGGTCACACCTTATCTCAGCCAGCACTAAAGATTAATGATCCACCTTTCCACAGCTAGCTCAGTTTGAGAAGGAGATCCAAGAAAAAGGGAGGAAGGAATGGGAGCGACAGGAGGCTATAATTAGGAAACGCATAGAAGAAAATCAAGACAGATGGAGAAATTTCCATTATATCACACTGAACCAACGCATTAGCAAGTAAGGTTTTCTTCTGACTTTGAAGACAAACTCTGAAAATAAATTATATAATTCAAAATAAATATCGACCCTAATTTTCTGTAGCAGTTTTACGACTGAACATTACCAGTATATGGCACAATCTTTGTGAAGTGTTTGGTGATGACAACTTACTGAAATGCCTACTTTATTGTAGCTAGTAATGCTTCTATTTACTGTTGAATTCTCACTGCCATAAAAAACTCATACATGTAAACAATCTCACAGGAGTATAAATAATGCTTATTTATTTTTCAAGAAGATAACTACAGTTTTGCTTGCCTCCAAATAAAATGTGCAAATAAATGATTGGCCCTGCCATATTCTTTGAAAATTTATTAAAATAGAACAGTCTTCATGAAGTCAAAATCAGTTCAGATAATTTCTATCAATATTGCAATCTGTTTAAGATATCTAATTGATGCAACATGATATCTTTTTGGGCCTGTCATTTTTCTATTTATCAGTCAGTTCTATTCAAATCAAGGTAGATAACGGGTGTAGCAGCGCTAATTAAATGACATATTGCTTAATCTTCAAAGGTCCAGTTTCTGCTGTAGCAGGGCATCCAATGGCACATGATATTAGGTAAACTTGTTCACAGACATTAAGGTTTTAATATTTTTTGTGTCATAAGTTAAAGTGTGAACTGATAATGGTTATTGGTAAGAAATCAGTCAGATTTGACCTGAGTCAACTAGGGTAAGCAATTGTGCATCACCTCAATCAATGAATTAATGATTGGGAAGTTAGCAGTGTAGGAACTGAGAAGCAACTGTAACTTAGGATATGAGAATGCAATGTCAAATCATCTACAGTAAAATAAATAAACAAACAGAAGGAAAATTAAGTTTGGATGGAGAAAAAAAAGAAAAATAAAACTCCTTCTATAAGTTAAATTTGACATTTTAAAAATTTCTAACAAAAACAAATATCCACAAGATTGAGACTTCACACTTGCACATTTTTTAGTATTATTTTACTGGTATTTTAGTATTGGTATTAATGAACAATTATGTTACGGAAGGGGTAGTCATGGTTGCAATGACAGCCATTTACTGTTTGTGATGCATTTATTTATGTTTAAAGTGCAATTTCAACAATTTTGAGACAGTCAATGCAAGCCAATGGTGAAAAATGCAAGATGCAATTTCTGTGAAGTTAATGGTGAAGTGGTGCTTGGACAGCACCACTTTGCATATCGACACTTAATCACAAATCCAATTCTCATCTCAACCTGATGGATCATTTATGCTTAAATAATGGCACGCATCTTTATCCTGACTGACAATTTGACAGTAAAATTTAGCCCATTATTCCTGAAATTACAAACGTAAGGTTTACAGACATTGTATCTCCAATCTGCCTGTGCTTCTAAAGTCTGGTATGTGAGATAAGTTAGTTTCAGGTTGATCACATACTTCTATCTACAGATTGCAGACATTCTACTCTGCTTAATTCACTTTACACTATAAGATGTAGGTGCCCATGAAAACATTCTTGAACATCACAAATACCAAGCTCATTTATTTGCTCCATAAATTATTCCAATGGAATAACAGGTTTTCTAAATCAACGAATATCAGTAATATTGTTACTCATTTTATTTTCTGCTCAGTAGTGATTAGATAATCAGAGACAAGATTAATGTTTCTGGATTCTTGAGTGAATATTCTGAAGTTTAAATATACATCATATCACTAATGAATATCGCGTGAGTCAGTTTTGCTAAGGCAATTCTGCTTTGTAATACTTAAACTAGCGTTGCTTTGATAATGTGTGACAGAAACATTAATAAAACATACTGAAGGTTCCTGGATTGGAATGGAAGAAATCATAACTAATAATTACTCATAAGAATAGAATTCAGAAGAAGGAATTATCATACTAAATGTGACCTAGCACATGCATTTTATGGAAAATACACCCTTTAATCAAAACTTTTAATGTGCTTCTATTATCTATATGAATGTATACGTCAGTTACAACATTACATATGCAAATGATCAAACTTATCTACTTAACTCAAATTAACAGAACAAGCAAGTAATGGCAGAATTTGAAGGGATCAGAGTGTAAGACCATAAGACATAGGAGCAGAAATTAGGTCATTTGGCCCACTGAGTCTGCTCTGCCATTCAATTATGGCTAATAAATTTCTCAACCCCATTCTCTCGCTTTCTCCCCGTAACACTTGATCCTCTTCACAATGAAGAACCTATTTGTCTCCATCTTAAATATACTGAATGACCTGACCTCCGCAGCCTTCTGTGGCAGTGAATTCCATAGATTCACCACTCTCTGTCTGAAGAGGTTTCTCCTCATCTCCAATCTAAAGGGTCTTCGCTTTACGATAAGGCTATGCCCTCAGCTCCTACTCTCTCCTGCCAATAGAAACATCTTCCCAATGTTCACTTTGTCCAGGCCATTAAGCATTCTGTAAGCTTCAGTTAGATCCCCCCCCACCCCGCCCTTCCTTCTAAACTCCATTGAATACAGAGAGTCCTCAAATGTTAAGTTGAAAAGTGTGGTGCTGGAAAAGCGCAGCAGGCTAGGCAGCATCCGAGGAGCAGGAGAATTGACTTTTCAGGCTTAAGCCCTTCTTCAGGAAGGGCTTATACCCGAAACGTCGATTCTCCTGCTCCTCGGATGCTGCCTGGCCTGCTGCACTTTTCCAGCACCGCACTTTTCAACTCTGGTCTCCAGCATCTGCAGTCCTCACTTTCTCCTCAAATGTTAAGCCTTGTATTCCAGGGATCATTCTCGTGAACCTCCTCTGGACCTGCTCCAGGGCCAGTACATCCTTCTGAAGGTATGGAGGCCAAAACTGTTTGCAATACTCTAAATGTGGTTTGACCAGAGCCTTATAAAGCCTCAGAAGTACATTGCTGCTCTTATATTCTAGTCCTCTTGCAATAGATACCAGCATTATATTTGCCTTCCTAACTACTGACTCAATCTGCAAGTTTACTTTAAGCAAATCTTGGATTAGTCCATTTGCACTTTGGATTTCTGAATTTTCTCCCCATTTAGAAAATAGTCTATGCCTCTATTTTTCCTACCTACGTGCATGACCTCACACTTTCCCACATTGTATTCCATCTGCCATTTCTCTGCCTACTCTCCTAATCTGTTCAAATCCTTCTGCAGCCTCCTTGCCTCCTCAACACTATCTGTTTCTCCACCCATCTTTGTATCATCTGCAAACTTAGCCAGAATGCCCTCAGTTCCTTCATTTAGACCATTAATGTATAAAGTGAAAAGTTGTGGTCCCAACACTAACCCTTGTAGAACAACACTAGTCACAGGCTGCCATTCTGAGAAGGTCGCTTGTATCCCTACTCACTCCTTTCTGCCAGACAGCCATTCTTCTATCCATGCTAGTACTTGGCCTCTAACACCATGGGCCCTGATCTTACTCAGCAGCCTCCTGTGCGGTACCTTGTCAAAGGCCTTCTGGAAGTCCAGGTAGATAACATCCATTGGCTCTCCTTGGTCTAGTCTGCCCATTACCTCTTCAAAGACTTCTAACGTACTTGTCAGGCATGACCTCCCCTTGATGAAACCATGTTGACTTTGCCCCATTTTACCATGCACTTCTGTGTATTCAGAAATCTGATCCTTCACAAAGGACTCCAAAATCTTAGCAATGACCAAGGTCTGGCTAATCGGCATATAATTTCCCACTTTTTGCCTTAATCCCTTCTTAAACAGGGGGGTTGCATTAGTGATTTTTCAATCCTCTGGGACCCACCCTGACTTTCAGTAATTCTTGAAAGATCACCACTAATGCCTCCACTATTTCTTTAGCTATTTCCTTCAGACTGTAAGACTGAGGAGGTTGAAGAAGTGGAGTGCATGAAACCAGTGGGTGATCTATAAATAGAAATTGTTTGCATTGGTAAAGACTGGTAATATGATAGTAAAGACCTAGGAGGGAAGGATGCAATCAGTTAAAGGTAGTTTTGCTAGGTGTAAATCAGGATGCTACTGAGGTAAACGTTGGAGAGGCAGTGCCAAGAGCTGATAATCATGTGTTTCAGTGTCCAGAGATTGGATTTGGAATGAATAATGTTACACTATTAAAAATATAACTTAATGATGGTTCAGAAAACTGAGCTGAAGCTTAGTTCAGAGTCCATTGCAAAGCAAAAATTGTACATGGTCAGATTCAGCCTAAGCAAGCCTTGGAGAGGGTTGTTATTACCTTGCTGATAAATTGTAATAAATTCTAATTCTAATGTGACTAGATATCTGATAGAATGGCATTGGTCAACGAGAAGCAGAGCTGGTTGTCAACACGGTGTAATGAAGGAGTAGTAAAGGACAAGGAAAAGTCTCAGAGTATTCCTGAGTAGATGTTATTGACATTCCAATAGATGAACTATCTACAAGAGGATGTTGAAGTGGATTCAAGTAAGGGTATCACCACAGTACACAATTAAAAATGCTGAAAAACCAAGGACAGACTTACCCTTTGCTAACCACCAGGAGGTTGAACTAAGGCCAGAGAGTGAGGCAATATACAGTCTTGTGTCCTGTTCAGACTCTGAACCATTTTCTTCCAAGCCACTGCTGGTGAGAGAACCTTCAACTATTTTAGCACAACTCACAAGAACTGTTTTCCTAAACTTCACCACATCTCTGCTCATTGCTCAGCCTTTAAAGTCTTCTCAATATCTATTTTTCATCAAAATTTAATTTAATTTAACACTCCCTCCCCACTGGTTAGTATATACTCATTTGTGATTTTTTTCGCCTCCTATCGATAAAATACCTTGGCTTGTTTCCCACACTTTGGGTTGTTTCCAAATTAAATGCACTGCATAAATGAAAGTTGTCAAGGATTCACACAGCCTGAGTGAGTTACTGCAACTAGAGTCAATGGAGAGTGGAGTTGATGATAGCAGCCAACAATAATAAATTTTCAATCAGTTTGTGAAAGATCTAAATGTAAACAAGTCAAATTGTCTGGGCTATGTGAATTGCATTGTCAGTGTTTTGGAGACAACATAGAATTGTGCCTTGCACATTTTTTTATCTATCAAATTCAGGCATCATGTTTCAGAGATTCTGCTTATTTTCTGTTATAAAATGCTGCAGGACTTTTGCATTTTATTGAGTACATATATTTATAAAACAGTAATAAATTAAACTAAACAGGTGAAGACCATACCACTTGGAACTAGGCAAAGCGAGTATGAAAACCACCAATGAATAATGAACCAAAGTTTCCAACATAAAGAGAAGCGGAAAAGAGCATGTGGCAAACTGATCTTGGAAACCCCTTTAGCTACCATTTTGAATATCTCAATGCTGGGAAATGTAGTGGAGGAAATAACGCTTGCTGTCAACTATTTTCTGTCCCCCTCCTTATCCCAACAAATATTGACTGGTAGATAAGTGAATGCCTTGACCTATAATAAAATTGGGTATTTTATAATGAATACATAATAAATGAGTATAGAAATTCATTAGCAGGGGGATTGAGTTTAAGAGCTGCAAGGCTATGCTGCAGTGCTATAGAGCTGGAATATTGTGTTCAGTTCTGGTCGCCTCATTATAGGAAAGATGTGGAAGCTTTAGAGAGTGCGCAGAGGAGATTTACCAGGATACTGTCTGGACTGGAGGGAGTTAGGGCTTTTCTCACTGGAGGGAAGAAGGATGAGAGGTGACTTGATAGAGGTGTACAAGATGTTGACAGGCATAGATCGAGTGAATAGCTAGAGACATTTTCCCATGGTGGAAATGTCTATCACAAGGGAGTATAATTTTTAAAGTAATTGGAGGAAGGTTTAGGGGAGATGTCAGAGGTAGGTTCTACAAACAGAGTGTAGTGGGTGTGTGGAATGTGCTGCTGGCAGTGGTGGTAAAGTCAGAGACGTTGGGAACATTTAAGTGATGCCTGGATAGGCACATGGATGACAATATATGAAGGGTGTGTAGGTTAGTCTGATTTTAGAGTAGGATAAAAGGCTGGCACAACATTGAGGGCTGAATGGCCTGTACTGTTCTATGTTCTTAACTAATAAAAATATATTAAAGAAGAGAGAAGAAGCCTCCAACAAAAAGTTGGATACAACTGGAAATGCAAGCAGCACATTAAATTACAGTTGTAACAGACACACACTAAGTGAAAGAGTAAGGAATTGAAGTAATATAAAGGCATAGGAGTACTTAAGAAATTAAAGCATCGAAGAAGCAGAGAGGCAATTATTGGAAGAGAAACATATTTCTGTCCTTGGGCAATACTATACATTCGATACAAATAATGCATTGTGTGCACTATCGTACATTACTTGCTATAACATCTATTTAAGTGTATGTTCTGACTTGCCGTTAGCAATGTCGGGCAGGATCTGCTCATTACATATACAGTGGTTTTGGATTTTTATTCACATCATATGTTCAGGTACACTGAGTAAATACGGTTGGGTTGATAATTAAGAGATTGAATAGTTGCTGCTAAATGTGACAGTGATATTCCAAATTTTTTACATCAACAGTTTACTGGTTATATATTAAATCATAATACGGTACTTGTGCTTAAAATAAATATTTTTCAAAGGTTACTTTTTCTATAGGTAGCAAATAGTTTAACTATTCAGTTTTAGTGAATATCCAGTTACGTATATAAGTATGTATATTCATAGATCAACTTTATGTATTGTCTTGTTCTTTTCCAGACCATGGGTGTCCAGCTATTTCAGGAACATTCCTACTCGTATTTACTGTCAGCCAATGTTTAAAGAATCTGTAGGTAGAAGGGGTCAAAACTGAACGAAGTATTCTGCAAAATATGAATGAAAATACAAAATAATAAAGCTGAAATATATTAAAATGAATGATTATGTTTGCTTTCTTTCAAGACGAGCTTTGGAAGCTGTCTGTTCAGTTCTTCTATTGTTTTCAAATATTCCAATAGTTTATTACTTTTCATGGAGAACTTTCCACTGTATAATACAAGTGACATGTGATATAAATCACTTGCAGTGTTTTAGAGTAACCTGCCTCCACATTCACATTTGCCCAATTTGGGATGCGGATTTTGTACATGGGTGGAATTGTGCCTGGACTCCTTCTGCTTCTAGGGTCTAAAACCATTCTTTTGATGTTTCATACAGTTCCCAGTTTCAGGACACAGTCCTAACTGGCAGAAAAGCTTTCCTGGTTAAGTGTCGACTGAGCAACTAGCTGGAAGCAAATCCGTACCTTGAATTCATAACTTTTATTCCCATACATTTACAATTAAGTACAGTATTTGTTTTAAAAAAAGTTAAGCAAAATTTCTTTTTTTCTTTCCAAGTAAATTATGTCTCCATAATTTTTGTAAGTGTGTTGAGTTTTGTTTTGTTTTGCATAAATCTGTGGACATTGAGCAATTTGTTGGCTTGCCTCAGTGATAATAAATACCTGGTTTTAGGCTGGTTTCCCAGAAGTTGTTTGACAAACCTCCTTTAACACATCCAGAAAAGACCACAAAGTCAGGTTTTGTAAAACTTTGAGTGCACGCCACGGCCAAGTTCCAGAGTTTAGTTTGCAGGAAGGTAATTAAGAATTTTGATTAAGAAACAGAAATCCCAAAGCTATTGTACTCACCAAGCTGCCTGAATTTTGGACATCAAAACCCACTGTGAGGACTGCAAATGCTGGAGATCAGAGTCGAAGAGTGTGGTGATGCAAAAGCACAGCTGTCAGGCAGCATCTGAGGAGCAGGAGAGTCAACGTTTCGGGCATAAGCCCTTCGTCTTTCCTGATGATTAAATCCCATTGTGCCAATTTGGTAATTTGCAGGTTAACATCAGCAAGGAAACCACAAAGAAATTGGTGCAGGAAGGCACACAGTTCAGGAATATCCTGCCGCCCCTTATCTAGTCTGGTCTTCATCTGACTCCAGTCCTACATGACTTGGTTGACTCTTACAGATTTATAAAGTGGCCGAAGAGACAACTCAGTTGTGAACAATCATTCCAAAGTTTCGTAATAAAATTGGACAATCCTTTTGGCAATGAGTTAAGCATTGTATGAAGCTAAGATTAAGATAATCTCATCCCGGTTGATCCTGTGAACCTCCTTACTTTAGTTGAAAGAGTTCTCTCACAGACTAGTCATGTAACATTTCAACATACAAAATTAGATCCTATCCATTATAATAGTCCTAAATAGAAGTAGATAGAGAATTAATAATTGAGTTATTTTGCACGATAACATGAAGGTGAATTGTCCTGATTCAATTAACTAAGCTTGATCAGATTTGATGCTTGGAATGTCCATTTGCTACAAAATAGGGCAGAATAATGGCTGCCCTTGATTTACAAGATTATTTTCTCAATCTGACAATACAAGAATTGGAAAAATATATCTGGAAGATATGAATCTCCCAGATTCGGTTTTTGGTTTGGCTAGATAGTGGGCTATATGGTCTCATCATCAAACATAAGCCAATCAGCTGACAAGAGTGACTCCAAGATAAACTTGGAATACCTATATAATTAAATTTTATATTTAAGTTATAACAATTGATAAACCTTGCAGAACAAATAATACAACGTGGCAAATCAAGATAAAGATGAACAGATCAAGTGAAGATAACTTGAATGCCACAAGTGTGACATACTGTCTGTTACACATTGTCACAGAACTCTGCGATTATGAAGGGAAGGGAAAAAATTATCACAAATTTAGCATGCATTCCAAGTTTACTTTCTATTCAGATGGTGTGGTGGTGGAAGGAAAATAGACTTAGGTGGATGAAAAGTGACTCAGGATTAAATCAAATACTTTCCTGACCCTCTGGAACTGTTATCTCACACAGAACCTTGTGGTGATTTATGTCACAGAAATATTATTTTGAAATGAATGTTAAGGCAGCTGCTAGCTAGTAAATCCAGAAATCTTGACTAGTACCACAAGTAACGAATAACAAGGATATCTAACCTGCAGGGAGGCTAGATTGGTGTTGCTTTATGGTTTATTTATTTCCATAAAACATTTTTCCAATCTATAACTGCTGGATTTAAGTATTCTTCTTTACTATTATACATTGTTTTTAAGTATTGTCTTGAAATCATAAGAAGATGTCACGACGAAGTATAACCACTAGAAAACAATTAGTGTAATGATCAGGAAGATAAAAAGCTATTTTTATGGTCTTCAGTTAGCATGTAGCTTGAAGTTAATCATTTAGTTTCAGTTTTACTGACAATTTCGATGGGTAATTACTCCTTGATTAATTTAAATGTATGTTCACATATAAACTATAGCACTGGTGTTTTTGTAAATTCTAGAACCTTTTTATTGATTAGTTATTTTTCAAAGCTCTGTCTGACAGATTTAATCCATGTAAAAACATAGTCATACAATATTTTATTATAAAGGTTTTCATTTGTAGCAGGGACATTATGTTGCATGCCTTTCAGGTGTTCTGCTCACTCAAATCCCAAACCCAACATACTCATCAACCTGCTATCTCAGGTTAACTTCCTCTTAGATAAACCTGTACCATCCTCTGTAGCCCTCTTGCTATTCTGAAAAGAGCCTAATGAAACACTCATTGCTGCCTTCTTACAATCAGCTACCCTAATTACGCTCTCACCAGCCTTCCTGTCCAGCGGACCCATTGATGGCTAATCAGCCCAATTTCCTCCCAACAACCTCAGCCTTCCCAATGCTAAGGTTGTGAATGCCACCAAACATAAGATTAGCACCTCTCTCTGCACTTTCCTGCAAAATGTTTGGTCTTTTGTGAATAAGTCATGCATCACCAATGAAATCATTGTGGACCAAAGGGGTAAGGTTTCAGAAATCTGAAGCACAAAGGCACTGAGAGTTCAGGATTCTCTCAGGGTTAACATGCAGGTTCATCTTGCAGTTTGGAAGGTAAATGCAATGTTAGTGTGCATTTTGAGAGGTCTAGAATTACAAGATGTACTTAGGAGACTGTATAAGCCTCTGGTCAGATTGCATTTGGAACACTGTGAGCAATTATGGGCCCTCTATCTAAGGACGGATGTGCTGACATTAGAGGGAGTTCAGAAGGGGTTCACCAGAATGACCCCAGGGATGAAGAGCATATCATAAGAGCAGTTGGGTCTGTAGTCAATGGAGTGAAGAAGGATGAGGGGACACGTACAGAATATTGAGAGGCCTGCAAAAAATGGAACTGGAAAAGATGTTTCCACTAGTAGGAGAGACCAGGACCCAAGGGCACAGCCTCAGAGTGAAGGGAACAACCCTTTAGAATCTTTAGTGGGCAGCACAGTGGTTAGCACTGCTGCCTCATTGCGCCAGAGACCTGGGTTCAATTCCCACCTCAGGCAACTGTCTGTGTGGAGTATGCACATTCTCCCCCGTGTCTGCGTGGGTTTCCTCCGGGTGCTCCAGTTTCCTCCCACAATCCAAAAATGTGCAGGTTAGGTGAATTGGCCATGCTAAATTGCCCGTAGTGTTAGGTGAAGGGGTAAATGTAGGGGAATGGGTCTGGGTGGGTTGCTCTTTGGAGGGCCGGTGTGGACTTGTTGGACCGAAGGGCCTGTTTCCACACTGTAAATAATCTAACCGAGATGAGGAGGAATTTCTTCAGCCAGAGGGTAGTGAATCTGTGGAATTCATTGTTGTAGAAGGTTGTGGAGGCCAGGTCATTGAGTATATCTAAGACAAGGATCGGTTCTTGATTAGTAAGGGAACAAGGGTTATGGGGAGAAGATAGGAGCATGATGTTGAGAATATTATCAACCATAATTGAATGGTGAAGTTTGCTCAACTGGCCAAATAGTCTAATTCTGCTCCCATATCTCAAGGTCCTATGGAGTTATGTTGTCAAGATCATTTACCTGAGCCATCTGAATGCACTGGATATTTTTGCTGCCACCAATTCTTCTTGCTGGTGTCAGTCTAAGCTATTGATACCATTTGGGGAAGATACTTACAAAGTCTTCTGAATAAACATATATCTTGCCATTCTCTCCCTTGCGTCTTTCATATTAATAGTTTAGTCAATTTGACCATTTCTGCCTTAAAGGTAATTGAAAAAATGTAATTATATGACAATGGAATTAGATATGTAAACTTTGGAATTTGCTGGGTGTCAGCACTTATTCCATAAAGTTGGTTCATTTATTTAAAATAAAACATAAGGAAACACATCTTAATTGTCAGCAGTCATTAAATAATTTGCAAGAGAGTCCCCAAGGAAATTCAAATGGCCCAAGGGTAAGTTGAAAAAAAAAGTTTTCTGGCACATCCTCCTTGCTATTAAAATATTTTAACCAGTTCTGTGACTGTAGTTATCATACACAACTATGAACATGGTTAGCACTTTCTGCCACTTCCAATCATGATTGGTGATGGACAATTAAGAAACTCACAGGAAGAGGTGGCTCCATAAATATCTCATCCCCAACAATGGAGAAGCCCAGCATAGCAGTTTAAATTAGGAGTGCTGCATCATTTGTAACTATAAGTGCTGAGCAGATGATTCATCTTAGCCTCCTCCAGAGGCCCCCAGTGTTAAAAATATTAAAAATCACACAACACCAGGTTATAGTCCAACAGGTTTAATCGGAAGCACACTAGTTTTCGGAGCGACTCTCTTTCATCAGGTGATTGTCTTAATCTTGGTCTTGAGCTAATTCTCTCCACATGACATCAAAGAATGGTTGGAAGCACTGAATAGTGCACAGGTTATGGATCTTGACACCAGTCCAGCAATTGGCTTATAGACGTGTGCTCCAGAATTTGCTGGGAACCTAGCCAAGCTATTCCAGTATACATCCACCTGACAATGTAGAAAATTACCCAGGTATGTCCTGCACACAAAAGGCATGACTAATCCAACCTGGCCAATTACACTTGCATCAGTCTACTCTCAATCATCAGTAAAGTGATGGAAGGTGTCATAACAGCAAGAGTTTGGCTTGCTAAGCAAGATGAAGGGGTGGGGTATGCAGTGCAGTCAGCTGAAAAGATGCTTTCAATATGTTGAAAAGAGTTTATAAGCATTTTATATTTGTTACTGCAAGTGAAGATAGAGGGGACATGTTTCCATATTCATAAGTACAGGTTGTGCCTAGAAGAATGAAGAGTTTAGGTACAGTAAACAAGGCCTGGTATTGTTTGATGTGGTCAAGTCAGATCTGACACAAGTTTATAGTCCGCTGATGAAATACAATATCAATATCCAGTTCTGAAACACTGAATATACAGAAATTAATTGCCATTATGTTAATGAAATTCCAGTGAAGAATGTTTTCAATACTCCCTGTCACTTGATTGTAGACTTTTTAATTAGCTGTTCCATAATTTCTTGCACAGATGTTTGATGTAAAAAGTTACCAGTTTTTAATTCTCATGTTGCACTCAGCTCTTTCAATCCATAGGTTTCATGGTTGCTGCATTGTGTGTACTGGATTGCTAATGGACATTTATGACGCAGTCACATTAAGGCTTCAGAATTCATAGAAGAGTTTTTAATTTAATACCTGATGAAATTTTAGTGCAGCCTTTGAATTTTCAGTCCCTTTTGGATGAACACCATTTCATGAGCAATGAAACTCTTAAAAACAATAACCATTGCAAATTTTATTACTACCTCTTTAGGACTTACTTGGTATTATTAGAGAAATTTGAACATTTAAGTACTTTTGAAGGCAATATTAAGGGAAGACAATTCTTACTTGCTAATTGTGGTTGGCTTGTTTTTGTAGCTGCTAGAAAATAGCTCATCGTTTTCATCTAAAACAATGAAAAGCAAATTGCTGAATTTGGAGCAGGAACAGGCAGGAAATAAGAGCACATGGACAGAAGCTCTTTTGATATCAACTTTCATGGGACCCGCAATACATCTGACAACACAAAACTATTGAATGAAAAGTTAAGTGTTGGATTTGATTAGGTTGTGACTCTAAGAAGGGTGGAAGTTTACATTCCCTCTGCCTCCTCAGAGAGCTGGCAGATCAGGGAGTGTAAAGTCAGGCGGGAATGTCAATTCCATGACTAATATCCACCCAATTCTAGTGAGGAATTTTTGAACAGGTGGAATTTTAACCTGGGCCTCCTATCTCAAAGGCAGGGACACTACTAATTGTATCACAAGAGCCCCCAATCCACAGAAACTTTACCAGCTTTGGGGGAGGGGTGGGAGATCTGCTAACCTTTGGGTTATTTAAGTTCTTAAGTGGATAATTAATGGCCCTTTCAGGGCTTTCTTCCATTGTCATTATATTTTAATCAGTGACAAATGTAGCCCATGCCACCTGAATAGGTAGAAAACCTCATGCCCGGTTTCTGGCTTAGGGAACAGATTGCTCCTGTTCAGGGAACCTGTGCCCTTCCCCACATGATACTTCTTCCTCCTGAAGTGAAACTGGTCTGCCACCCACCTCACGGAGCCAGGCTAACAGGCCCTGGTGAAACATTGACTTATCTTTGCAGGAGGCTCTATGCTTACTTGGGATTGGGGTCTGATTACAATTCCAGCAATGGCGACTGTTCCCATGGTGTGGTTGGGACTACAGACTGATGGCTATCTGATTGTTTGGCAGCTTTCTGAAGCTGGACTTTCTCCCATATAGAGGTGGACGTCCAGCCCTGAGTCAACTGATGGCCCAACTGCTGTAAAATTGTCCTTCCAGTCCAAGTGAAGATAGGATTACACCAAACTTCTAAATTTAAGTTGTAATTCAGAGATAGATTGATATAAGACAAAATGAAACATTCAGATCATGGTAATCTCACTTGCACTATGCTGCCTATCAGATTTACAAACTTTGATCAAGACTGATGACAACAGGCTCTGTAATGTCCAAAGTCATTAGGAAGGCATTAACAAATTGCTTTACTATCTATTGCAAAGTCATTTGGAGTCAACCTGCAGGATAGGCGAGGCACTGTCACTGGAATTTAATTTATTACAATTAAATGCTCTTCATCTACCTTCAAGCTAGCAACAATGCTAGCTTGAAATAACCTGATTATCTAGCCAAGTACGTATCAAACATGTGACTGTCACATTAGTAAGCATAAGAAAAATTAGGTATGGGGAAGGATCCTTTGACGGGAAGTGATGTTTCCATTTAACTAATTGGTTACTGCTCTTTCTCTACTGCAGCCACTTACATTCTTCACCACAGAACTCTTTTCCTAATTGCTTCTATCTTTCCATACTTACTAATTGCAGCCTTCCAGGTTCTGGTATTTATAAACTTCAGTGTCAGAGACAAAGGATACAGGTTGTAAGTTTGCTCACTGAGCTGTTAGGTTTGTTCTCAGACGTTTTGTTGCTATGCTAGGTAACATCATCATGATGAAGTGCTGGTATTCTGTCCCGTTTTCTATTTATGTGTCTTGGTCTGTTAAAGGTGGGTGATATCATTTCTGGTTCTTTTTCTCAGAGGTTGGTAAATAGGATCTAAATCAATGTGTTTATTGATGGAGTTCCGGTTTGAATGCCAGGCCTCTAGGAATTCCTGTGCGTGTCTCAGTTTAGCCTGTTCTAGGATGGATGTGCTGTCCCAGTCAAAGTGGTGCCCTTCTTCAATTGTGCGTAAGGATACTAATGATAGCTGGTCATGTCTTCTGGTAGCTAGTTGGTGCTCATGTATCCAGATGGCTAGTTTCCTGTCTTTCTGTCCAATGTAGTGTCTATTACAGTCCTTGCAAGATATTTTGTATATGACGTTTGTTTTGGTGGTTTTTGGTACAGGGTCCTTTAAGTTCATCAGTAGCTGTTTCAGTGTGTTGGTAGGTTTGTGAGCTACCATGATGCCAAGGGATTGGAGTAGTCTGGTAGTCATTTCTGAAATGTTTTTGATGTATGGTATTGTAGCCAGAGTCGCTGGGTGCTTGGGTTTATTGTTTAAGAATCAGCTGACTGCGTTTGTCGGGTACCTGTTCTTCTTGAACATGCTGTAAAGGTATTTTTCTTCTGCGGCTCGTAGTTTCTGAGTGCTGCAGTGTGTTGTGGCCCATTTAAATAATGTTCTGATGCAGCTCCGTTTGTGGGTGTTGGGATGATTGTTCCCGTAGTTGAGTATCAGGTCTGTGTGTGTTGCTTTCCTGTAAACGTTGGTCTGCATTTCTCCATTGACTGTTTGTTCCACTGTGACATCTAGGAAAGGGAATCTGTTGTTTTCTTCCTCTTTAGTGAAATTTATGCCAGTAAGGATGTTGTTAATGATATTGTAGGTTTCCTCTAATTTATTCCATTTTATGATAAATAAGTTGTCATCTACATAGTGGACCCAAATCTTGGCTCCATCATGGGAAGGGCTGTTTGTTCTAGTCTCGGCATCACTGGCTTCTGCTAAGAATCCTGATAACGTTGATCCCATGGGTGTTGTCACAAAGCTTGTTCCTTTTTTTCCTAAAAGCTGTTCCTTTTTTCAAGGATACTATGTCCTTGGTTTTTTTTTTCAGAGAGGTCATAAATACTCCCTGCGCCTATTAGACCGGTTTGGTACAGAGAATAAAGGGTATTGAGAGGCCTTGTTGTTTATATGTAAACAGATGAGACTTCAGGCCAAAGTGATCATGTTTTAGAAGTGACCTGTATAACGAAAGGGGAGTGGTCAGCTCTCTAGTTGAGCAGTTCAGTCCAGAACTAGTTAGGACTTCAACAGTGAGCTGTGTGGAAACTCACTCTCTCTCTTTCTGCACTTCTAACTTCAACCTGTAAGCATCTGTTCCATTTTTAAACTGTGTTTTAAGGGGGTTTGCTTATTGGGACTGTTGCGTATATTCGGAACAGCATAATTAAGTCTAGTTTGGATAGACTGAGTTCTGCAGGGGTTCTTTATTCTGTCCTTTCTGTTTCATTGTATAATTTTGTGAATAAATTTCTGTCTGTTTTAAAACCTCGTAATCAACCTAGCTAGCTTACTCCGGGTAATTCTCACTGTACACTTACCAAAACAAATTGCAAAGTTATGGTCTAGGTTGCCTGCTCAAGAATGTTTTGAGTGGTCTGGCCTAGTCCATAATAGTGTCCCGTTGATTTGTTTGTAGGTCTTGTCATTGAAGGTGAAGTGGGTAGTGAAGCACAGGAAAAAATGATGACTGCAAATGCTGGAGATCAGAGTTGAAGAGTGTGATGCTGGAAAAGCACAACTGGTTAGGCAGCACCAGAGAAGCAAGAGTGTTGCCGTTTCGAACATAAGCTTTTCATCAGAAAGAGTAAGGCACAGGTCTACTAGCTTGAGGATGCTGTCCTTGCTGATGGAGTTGGTGCTGTCTCATGATTATGTCTTTGGTTTGTCTCGTAGTGAGGTCAGTGTTTTGTGTTTCTTTAGCCAAGTTGATGTTAATTGATGTGAAAAGGGCCGTTAAGTTGAAGGAGATCATGACTTCATCTTCTTCTATCTTGGTGTCTTTGATGTTTATCAGAAATTGTTGGGTGAAGTGGATGGAGTGGCATGAGTTTCCTATTAGCTATTTCTGTTTATGGTGAAGGTCCTTTGCTAGTCTGTATGTCGGTGTGGTGGGATATGAGACTATGGGTCGGCTGGGGGGTGGGGGGGGGGGGGGTAGCTGTTTTGTGTACCTTAGGTGATCCGTAGAAACAGGGTGTGTGGGATCCATCAGGTTTCATTCTTTGCCAATCTGTCTTGTTCATTTCACCTAATTTGTGGAGCTTCTTCGGTACTGCTGTGACACGGTTTTTTTTAGCTGTGGAGTCAGGTTCATCACTACATGTTAGTAGCTGTCGATATCTGGAGTAGCGAGTTCACCTTTTCAATGTACTATGTTCTGTTTACGAAGACGGTCATGCACTCTGTCTGCTGGTAGGATTACACTGTTTCTGACTTTTCTGAGTCTTTCTAGGGGTTCCTTTCCCTGTGTGTTGAGGGTGTTCTCTTCTTTCTTCCTGCTTAGTGTTGGTGCTACTGTCTGTCTGATGTTCTGCTGGGTTCTTCCCTAAGTCCATTGTCTTTCAAGGTTGATTCCAGTGCTGCTGGGAAGTCCTTTTGTCCATGTCTCGGTAGTTGTAGTTCATACCTCTTATTAGGATGGCTTTTTCTGTGTGCGCTATTGGTTGGTCCGACAGGTTCTCAATTTAAACTTCTGAATTGTTTGTGCTGTTCTTTTGTGTAAGCTTGCCATTTTTCTAGAAGGGCTAGATGTTTTCTTTGTCTTGGTCTATTGTTGTTAGATCGATGGCTCATTCTAACGTGCTTGTCCATTTCTGGTCAGTCGTATTAGTGTACAAAGTTTTTGGTGCAAATTTTCCAATTCGTATTTGTGGAGTTGGTTGGGGGCATAATTAATCATTTCTCGCAACATTCTGCAGCCGTTCTGTTCTGTTATTCTTACGGCTTGTGGGTTGTTGAGAGCTGGTTTGTACTTAATACATCTTGGTAATACCCTGTTTCCTGAGGTATTCATGTTGGACATACAATAGTTTGTGGGTGGCACTCAGTCCAATGGCATTGTTTTCCCATCTTTGGGCTAGTTTGAGCAGATTGCGACTATGGACGTTTGCGATTTTTGAGAAGATATGTAGCTCAGGTTGACTAGAGGAAAGTTACAATGTTATTAACATCACCCTTACTGGCACAAATTTCACTAAACAGGAAGAAAACAACAACAGATTCCCCTTCCTAGATGTCACATGGAACAAACGGTCATGGAGAACTGCAGACCAGTGAATACAGGAAAGCAACACACACAGACCAGATACTCAACTACAGGAGCAATCATCCCAACACCCACAAATGGAGCTGCATCAGGACATTATTTAAATGCGCCACAACATACTGCAGCACCCAAGAACTATGAGCAGAAGAAATATACCTATACAGTGTATTCAAGAACAACGGGTACCTGATAAGCACAGTCCACCGATTCTTAAACAACAAGACAAACACACAGAGACTGTAGCCACATTGCAATACATCAAAAACATCTTAGAGATGACTACGAGACTACTCTGACTTCTTGGCATCATGGTAGCCTACAAACCTACTAACACACTGAAACAGTTACTGATGAACCTAAGGCACCCTGCGCCAAAAACCAGCAAAACGAATGTCACATACAAAATACTCTGCAAGGACTGTAATAAACACTACATCGGACAGACAGGCAGGAAACTAACCGCCAGGATACATGAACACCAACTTGCCACCAAAAGACATGACCAGCTATCACTAATGTCCTTACGCACAGATGAAGGAGGACATCACTTCGACTGGAACAGCACATCTATCCTAGGACAGGCTAAACAAAGACATGCATGGGAATTCCGAGAGGCCTGGCATCTTTCTTGGGGAACCCTGGGGAAACACATTGATTGGGATCCCATTTACAAACCTCTGAGAAAAAGAACCGGAAATGATATCATCCACCTTAACAGATCAAGATACATAAGTAGGAAGCATGACACAACACCAGCACTTCAACAAAGGCTCACTGATTATGTTGTCTGAGAACAAACCTACCAGCTCAGTGAGCAAGCTTATAACCTGAACCTCAACCTGAGCTACAAATCTTCTCCAAAATTGCAAAGGATACCTTGTGATTTTTGTCTTCTTCTGGCTGTAAGGAATATTGGCATGCTGTTCTTGCAGTTCAACAGGAACAGAAAGGGAACAAATGTATAAATGCTACTTCCAAGATATAGCTTCAAACAGAGTTTGCATTGCATAATATCAGTGGGATATTTGTAAGGTTGTTGCATACCTCTGTGGGAGAGAGTGGAAAGACCAGGGTAATGGATGGTAAGACATCAAAGGAGGATGTTACATGGACTTGGACCCCATTTACCAACCTCTGAGAAAAAGAACCGTAAACAATATCACCCATCTTAACAGATCAAGATACATAAATAGGAAGCAGGACACAACACCAGCGCTTCAACAGAGGCTCAGTGATGATGTTACCAAACGTGGTGACAAAACATCTCAGAACAAATCTTTACTAAGTCAATGAAGTCAAGGGGTGGGTTTGGGGTCTGACCCTTTATATAACGAGTGATCTTGTTATACAAACAAGGAAGTAGTATGATCTACTTTTGTTGTCACAGTGCATCCCTAAGGCAGAGGTAAGGGTTTGGAATTCCTGGGACATCCTCCAGTTATTATCTATTCTTTGCCTTATCTGCCTTTCTATTATGCAGTGCAAACTCTGTTTGATGCTATATCTTGGAAGTAGCATTTATACATTTGTTCCCTTTCTGTTCCTATTGAATTGCAAGAACAGTATACTAATATTCCCTGCAGCCAGAAAACAAAATTATCCTTTCTCTCTCTCTTTCTCACTGAAGTTTATAAATACCAGAATCTGGAAGGGTGCAATTAGTAAGCATGAAAAGATAGAACCAATCAGGAAAAGTGTTCTCTGGTGAAGAGTGTAAGTGACAGCAGGAGAGAAATAAATAGTGAGTTTATAAGGCACATATTTTAATATGCGATTCATGTAATTTAAAAAAAAAACTATTTGTCTAATCAAATCTGTTCAGAGATGTTATTACACATCCTTGCAGCAGGTGGGAATTGAACCAAGGACCCCCAAGCTAGAGGTAGGGACATTACCACAGTGCCACAACAGGGTCCCTACCGCTCTATCTACAGCCAATCTTTTCATTAAAATAATATGTTACCATGACTAATTAGTGCTAAGTGTATGGGGAAATGTGAAGCTTAAGAATGTCAGATAAAGACTAATTAATAGAAATTATTGGTGGGTGAATGTTAGGAGTGTGACAAGTTGATCAGTTGATACATTGCAAGTGTAATTGACAGGAAAAGTATTCAAAGATGAGTTCACTGACATTGACTACTTGTGAGCTCATTGAGCATTCTGTGGCACTGTATCCAGGCTCTTGAACTTTGAGTCCTGCATTACCCATAACAGTTATCAACTCTCATTACCTTTTCAGTAAGTGTACTGTAGGCCTTCAATTCTCTAAGGCCAGAGGATGTTGCTACTCTTTTCTTCCTCATCTGTTAAAGCCTCTGGGGCAGTCTGTAAATGTTGGAGCTTGCAGTCTCCCATGTTCTGTCATTCTTCCCTGCTTTCAAAGTTACATTCACTTCCTGTATGACAGGCAGCACCTGATCCAGCCACAATTACACTCCCTTTTGAAAGGTGTAGATTAGTTTTGACTGGCATTAACAAGCTATCATTTTAGGCCCCCATTGATGTGTCCAGATAATCTATAGCCTGATTAGAGCTGATTGCACACAGAAGTTATTTAAATGAACAAGTATCTTGATACTGTTGCCGTGTTTGCAATCAATGGGACAAGTTAACCGAATGTCCTGATTTTGTCTAATTTAGGGTTTGGGCTGTTATCCAATCTCAGTTCCAATATTTTACTTCAAATAAGTATATTTGAAATCATAAATTAAGCCCAATCACATTAAATGTATTGAAATGCTATTTGTGAATTTCCAATTAAAATATTTGGAATCCATTTTATTGCTACCATTGATGATAACTATCAGCTCCCAAAATGATTTATACTGTTACTCAAATGCCAACATCATAGTACATAGCAAAATATGCTGATTCATGGAATGTTTTAGCTGATGAGAAATTCTGGGTCATTACTAACTTATAATTTAATCAGCTTTTTCTGATTGCTGTAAAATATGCTGGGAATTTTCAAAATTGCAGGAGGGTGTTGTTTAGCAGTTAGGGAGTCACCTCGAAACTACAATGATTAAAAAGATCTGACTAAGTTTGTTTTATACATGAACTTAGTAAATAACAAATATACAAATATTAAAAAGCATAAGGATTTTAATTTGCCTTTTATTGTATAGATTATTTGATGAACATTTTCAAAAAGTACTTTCACCTTAAAAAAGATAATTGGTTTGGGCAAATGCAATTCCTGGGGCTGCTTGTACAAATGTTGCATCTTAGTGTGAACATTCCACTCTTCCCTCTGGCTACTTACAAGGCCAATGGAACACACCTGAAATCCAGTCCCGATCAACACTGAATCAGCAGGTATTTGCAGATTCAAGTCATTACTCCATGCACGACAGAGCCAGAGCCATTCCCAGGCCTAACATTCCTGATGAAGAGTTTATGCTCGAAACATTGACTCTCCTGCTCCTCAGAATTTGCCTGACTGGCTGTGCTTTTCCTCTGATCTTCAACTCTGATCTCCAGTCCTCACTTTCTGCAGGCCGATTCCCAGCTTGGAAAGGAGAAATGAATCTTACAATGCAGCCATCCATGAAATTTCAGTCTATACGTATACAAGAGTTCATGTGGCACAGTTAGAAGCATCCCTGCCACTAAGCCAGAAGTTCCAGGTTCAAGCCCCACTCCAGGATTTGATGGAAGGTGCATTGAAAACACAGCCAAATAGACTGATAATCAATCTGTAAATCTTTCCAATATATCCATTCACAGACAGGAAGAGTGGGAGTTTCGTAGTCAACCAAGCTTGCTGTGGATGGCATCTCTCAAGTTACAGCTCTGGTGACAGATGGGTGAACTGTTCCTGGAGAAAAATATGCAAACAAATGAAGCAGATAAAGTATATATGTAAAATAACGAACTGTAGATGATGGAAGTCTAAAACAAAAACCAAAATTGCTGGAGCAACTCAGGTCTGGGAGTATCTGGAGCAAGGAGTCGAAAAGTGTAGCGCTAGAAAAGCACAACAGGTCAAGCAGCATCCGAAGAGCAGGAGAGTCGACTTTTTAGGCAGAGATCCTTCATCAGGAATGGGGGGAGGGAGGGCAGGGGGTGGGGAGATAAATAGGAGGACGAGGGTGGGGCTGGGGGGGGGGGGGTGGAAGGTACCTCGTAAGGCTATAGGTGGATGGGGGGGGGGGGGAAGTGATAGTGATTGGGGGGGGGGGAAGTGATAGTGATGGGGGGGGGGGGAAGTGATAGTGATGGGGGGGGGAAGTGATAGTGATGGGGGGGGGAAGTGATAGTGATGGGGGGGAAGTGATAGTGATGGGGGGGAAGTGATAGTGATGGGGGGGGAAGTGATAGTGATGGGGGGGGGAAGTGATAGTGATGGGGGGGGGAAGTGATAGTGATGGGGGGGGGAAGTGATAGTGATGGGGGGGGGAAGTGATAGTGATGGGGGGGGGGAAGTGATAGTGATGGGGGGGGGGAGAAGTGATAGTGATGGGGGGGGGGAAGTGATAGTGATGGGGGGGAAGTGATAGTGATGGGGGGGGGGAAGTGATAGTGATGGGGGGGGGAGGGGGAGTGATCGTGATAGGTGGGAAGGGAGGCTGGAGCAGATAGATGGGAAGGAAGATGGACAGGTATGACGGGGCAAGAAAATAGAGTTCACATTTTGAATCAAGTGTCCCTTCTTCAGAACGAAGTTCTATTTTCAGAGCACATACCTACATGTACTACTAGGTGTAGGAAGTGAAAAGAAGATGTAAACACAAATTTGAATCAGTTTGTCACAGATTTTATTGTCTGAGATTAACAAAGTAACCTAACACCAAGATGTTTTTATATTTTATGACAAATTAAGGATGATTAGAGTCCCAGCTGAACAGCAGCCAAGATATGTAAACATCATACTACCTGACTGAAATCAGAAAAAGTTGTATGTAACTTTTATCTAACTGGAATTAATGAAAACAGGTGAAAGCCAAAAGAATAACATACATCATTCTTTTTACCTTAGAAATATCATGAAGAATCTTCTCTGTTTTGAGATCTTAAGCCATACATAAAGTAATACCAGTATGAACACAGCACTAATACATTAACCAAGAACTATTTGGGCTGCAGTTATGCTGTACTAACAGTTTGAAAATATTGTGCTAGACACACTTAGGAAACAAGGATTATATTATGGATTGTAAATTACATGCTGCTCACCAAGAGGAAGCCTGAATGTATATATTTCAGAACTTCACCACACCTGCAACTTTAATATTAAGACAGAATAAAAGGGAACACTTAATTTCTCAGAACTTTAACAAAATAATTTTGCAAAGGTTTATGAAGTGATAATCAAGCAACTCAGCACACTGACTTAATTCTTTTTACACCTGTCATCACGCTGTCATTTTGATATACCTTTGTGACAATCAAATAATGCAACATGGCTTCCAGGTGGGGAATTGGCTTGGCTTTAATTCATTTCAGAATCAGAGCAGAATAAGTCATTGTTGTCGATAATTCCTTTAATTGTCAGAAAGGTAGTTCAATTTAATTATCACATGAAGCACTGGACATGAAGGGATATCATGACTGACATCCTGATTTGAAAATTCCATAGTCGCATTTTTTATTTGTTTGAAAAATATTGTTTCTAAAATGTAAAAGACTTACTAAGTTGAAGATAAAGTTTTATTAAATAATTTTATTGAATGATCATTTGATTGTGATTAGATGTCAGATATACTAATTGAGGGGTTTGATTAAGAAGTCTTTAGTTTGGAAATGTTGCTTGTGTTTGCATTATCTAGTGAAATTGGTAATGCATGAATCTGTTAATAATAGTGTTGCAAGTTATAGTGGAAAATTTCAGGTTCATGGCACAGTGACAGTTTCCCTACCTCTGAACCAGAAGTAGACAGGCAGGACGCTGGAAGAACGCAGCAAGCTAGGCAGCACCTGGAGATGGAGAACTTGTCTTGCTATGTTCTTCCAGCCTTGTCTACTTTGGATTCTAGCATCTGCAGTTTCTTTTGTCTCTGAACCAGAAAATCTGGGTTCAAGTCCCACCTACCACAGACGTATCAAATTACATCTGAGGTTGATTAAAAAATATCTAGTGGAAACTTTCCACAAATGTATTAATCAAATAGCCTTAATTTGTGCACAGCTTCTTTTCCCTTCAGTTACTAACCCAATGTAAAGTTCATCTTTTCTCTATTTGTATGAAGGTGGGCTGATTAAAGACCAAAAAGAGCTTTTTACAGAGACAGAGGGCAGGACTGAAGTATGAAATTACTACTTTACATTTGTCTTCAATAAAGCAGACTGTAATTGTGGCAGTAAAGGAGATATCAACAGCATTGGATAGGGTAAAAATAAAGATGAGGTAAACAGAACTTTGGAAGATTGCAATATATCACACAATTTTGTCCCAATTATTGTCTCTAAAAGCTTCTTTGTTGCCAACATGACATCGACTGGTCTGTAATTACCAGGTCCAATTCCTTTTTTGAGCAAAAGTGCAAAATGCGCTATTAGCCAGTCCTCACGTGGGAATCCTTTTTGCAAGTTGTTGTAATATGGAATGCATTGTCTGCAAAGGTGACCCCAGTAGACGCAGTATTAACTTTCATCCTTTGAAAAACAAGATCTATCCATTAGATTTCTCAATAAACCCAATCATGGGTTTATTATCAAAACAAAACTTATTCAGTGAAGATGCAATAATTGGTTAACATATGCAGTCAGTAATGTGGAAGTTTAAATCTTAATCTCTATAAGTATCCCCAAAACACACATGCAAAACAAAAATCTTGCATAAGTTGGCTTTCTGAAAGGAAACTCTTGAAGGCAAAAGGTTAAACCATAGAATGATCTGTGGAATTTATTGATGTGATATTTTGTCATGGATGATGATCACTAATCATGCACAGATATCTCTGGATTTTTCCGGATACAGCTCAGACCAATCTTGAGATGTTTCTTCAATCATTTTCTCAAAAGAACAAATACATTTCATCCAGAACTCAACTTACAGGAAGGATATTATTAAGTTGGAGACGGTGCAAAAGAGATTTACCAGGTTGCCGGGTAGAGAAGGTTTTAATTAGAAAGAAAGGCTGGACAGGTTGGGACTTTTTTCACTGGTATGTAGAAGGTTGAAAGATGACTTTGTAAAGGTTTATAAAATCATAAGGGATAGGAATAGGGTTAATGGTAGGTATCTTCTCTCTCACGATGGGGATTTCAAGTCTAGGGGGCATATTTTTATGGTGAAAGGAGAGAGTTTTGAAAAAGACATGGGCCATTTTTCTTTTACACACATTGAATGAACTTCCTGGGAAGTGAAGGATGCAGGCACATTTACAATGTTTAAAAGATACTTAGATAATTACGTGAATAGGAAAGATTTGGGGGGACGTGGGCCAGAAATAGGCAGGTGGGGCTAGTTTGGGATACTGTTTCACATGGACTGGTTGGACCAAAGGGTCTGTTTCGGCAATGTATGACTCTATAAGAGAGCTTTCTTTGAGGAAATAAGAGATCATCTGTGCAACATGTTCTTAGCAAGTATTCTATCAACTCAACTTGCTCTTAGCAAGTTCTCCTCTAACTTAGCTTGTTCTCAGCAGGCTTCTTTCCAACTGAACCAGATAAAACAAGCATTTCTCCCAGCTAGCCTCAGTATGAAAGCAAGAGTTATCATCAGTTATGTAATTTCAAGGAAGCTCTATTTAAAAGAATGTTCAATGTTAAGAGTGAAGTTTCAATGACTCCTTTTAAATAAACTACTCCAGGTATTTCCATTTTTCAAAATCCTTCAAAGTTTTACAAACAGTATTAAAGTGCCTTTGTAACACCATCCTTAACTCAATTTTAAACAACGGTACAACATTACCAGTCCTTCAATCCTCCCATACCACTAGTGATTGTGACATACACACGTGCTTAGTATAGAAACTGAAATATCATAAACAGAAATTTTAAAAAGTGATCCTTTTTGTTATCATAATGGAGATACCTAACTTTCCACAAATACATTAGTTTTCCAGGGTGAACAAACCTGTTCACCAGTAAATATCAACATAGTATTCCATTAAAAACCTGGTTACACTTCATTCAAAAGCAAGGCTACGACCTTAAAAGGAAAGTTCTTTCAGTTCAGTGATCACTAATAGTTTAAACTTTGGAATTTCCACATCCCATTGTACATGTGGACATTAAATCAGTTTCAGACAGTGAAAATTGATTTGGAGGTGCTAGTGTTCGACTAGGGTGTACAAAGTTAAAAAATCACACCACCAGGTTATAGTCCAACAGGTTTATTTGGGAGCACTAGCTTTCGGAATACTGCTCCTTCAAGGAGTAGCGCTTCAAAAGCTAGTGCTTCCAAATAAACCTGTTGGACTATATCCTGATGTTGTGTGATTTTTAACGCCAGACAGTGAATGCTAACAGTTTCATTACTGGCATTGCTATAAAAAATCCAAACTTGCTAAATGGAGATAATTACTCGAAGACCATAATTGTTAATATATGTTTTCTTACCTTGTGCCTTGTACTTTCTAAAAAAAAAACACAGCACCTGCACTCACCATGCAGACCTTAAGTCGCTTCTATGGAAAAGTATAACAAGTAGCTTGAGACGACTGCCTTCCATTGCTATACCTCTGGCAGAAACTAACTCTAGAAAATTCAAATGTTCTGTGTTTTGGCCAACTATTTTCTGATTCTATTAGTGACAATGCCAAAGTTGCACGCATTAAAGGCTACCATTGAGAATTATGTCTCCCCTTTGCAGAAAGTGATAATTCGTGTAGGTTGGAAACTCTCTGTGCATTCATAATTAGGTCAACCTTGGGAAAGTTAATAAAGTTGACCCAGAAGTAATGTTAGCACTCCAATGTATATGGAGCTATTTTAGTCTCATGACTGGAAAAATCAGACTAAGATATAAAAGTTGGAAAATTTTCTCAGTTTTCCTGTTAATGAATTCTGGAAACGTGTGCTCCATTCCCACCCAGATGTAGCAAGGCTATTACATCAGGGAAAAATAGAAACTGTGAATTATTTGTTAAAAAATAAACATATTTTCAGCTGAGTGAATAATTCCGCATTTTGTCTTTAAGTTCACTCATGGGATGTGAACATTGCTGGATATTACTGGCTGAATCAGCATTTTTGAACTACTGAAGTACATGTGCTGTAGGCAGTTTCATTTCTTTGTTGAGACTTTGTACTGATTGTTACAACAGAATGGTTTTCTAGACCATTTCAAAAGGCAGTTGAGAGTCAACTGTAGTCTGGAATCACATTCCAGCCAGACCAGGTAAGGATAGTGGATTTCCTTCCCTAAAAGATATGAATGAACCAAATGTATTTTTTCCCCTACAATCGGCAGTGGTTTGGTTATTGTCAGACTCTCCAGATAGTTATTGAATTCAAATTTCACCATCGACCACAGTGGGACTTGAACCCAGGTCTCCAGAACATGAGCTGAGTTTCTGGATTAATAGTCCAGAAATAATAACACTAAGCCAACGCTTCCTCTGCCTACTTCTCTGTATGCTGAGGCCAAACAGAGAGTAAATAGTACATATTTTTGTCATTTGCAGGTAGCTATTACATTTTTCCATCAATATGTAGGAATATTGTCTCCAGATGGATAGGCTTCAAGAAATGGCAAGGAGATACAGGCATTCAAATTTGCAAAACAACCAGGATACGGTGGAATACAGTAAGGCTAAGAATTACAGTTCTTCTTTAAAAATTAACCATTGAAAGTGTGGAGTGTCAATCTTTCAGCTCCTAGTTATTTTTGGAGATTTTGTTATGATTCCAGCTGATGTAAGGACTGGACAAGTCAGATTCCAGAATAAAACTTTGCTTGATTATCCAATTACATATATTAGAATTATTATATTGTATTAACCCAAACACATAAATAGAAAGCAGGAATTATCAACAGTGCTCCGCCTGAAGATGTTACCTACTAGGGTGACGAAACGTCTGGAAATGAACCTTCTAGCTCAGCGAGCAAACCTACATTCACAAATATTAGATGTATGAATTATGTGGCTGTTAGTCACTGAAAAAATGTACATGACACTGTGGATATTCTTTAACAACAGAAGTTTATTGCACAAAAGAGAAAAACATCAAACACACCAAACACGCACGCACACACACACATATTATATATATGCTGCAGTTAAAAAGATCTTAACACAGTCATCAAAGCGAAGTTTCAATCTGTTCCCAACACCATCTGTTACAATCAATCCCAAAGGAATAACTTTCCTATCTTTGCTTTTCAAATCTTAACTGACTTTTTCCAGTTTCTTTCCCTTGGACTGTTGAAACTTTATTTTAGGATTCCTTTCCAAGTGCACTGGCATGTACCTCTCACAATTCTGATAACTTAAACTTTCTCAGTTCTAACAACTTGGAAGCTTTGATCCAAAGTCTCCTGGCCTGGAAGTTCCATAGACTAGACACCACTTCTGAAGGTACCAGCACTGAAAGTAACAGATTGCCCTGAATGGAATTGGGAAAAACCTGGGACTGACTTTTGTCAGCCTCCTGAATGACCCATCCAATGATCAGTCTGTTGGGAAAATAGAGTGAATTTGGAAAAAATCAGATTTCTGATGTTGAGAAAAATGTCTGATTTTTCTCTCAAAGGTTAAATGGAGAGATGAGAATCTTGCTGGTGAATGTCAAGAAGCCTATGCATATTTGTTTATATGTCATTATTACCTATCCTCATCTCACTAGCATGCAGTCTACCAAATCCGACGAAGCAAAGAGATACAAGACAGTGGCAATTCGTGAGATGAAAGGCAGGTACTTGGTGATTTCAGCTCATAGCATGCACCTCCTCAGCACTACTTCCACCTTAGATGGCAATGCCCAACTGTTCAGGGCACGCTCTACTAGCAGCAATTGCTTGTACACCCTGACCACAGAGGTTGACATCAGATATGTGGTGAAGCTAATACATCATTTTGGCACATTTCTGAATCAATTAGAATAGTTATGCACATTAATGCAGCACCTTGGAGTACTGAAACACTTTTCATTGTAATGCTGCTGTCAAGTCACCTTATCCACAGGGTCAGGCACCCATCTCTTCCATTAGAACAAGAAGCACCTCAGCTCTTCATCTGCTTTCTTGACACCGCTTAATTTTGTGCTGACTTGGATGCTCATAGCACCTCTGCTTTGCAGAGATCCTTGTAATGTTTTGCCACCTCATTTTGTAGACCACTGTACCTATGTGCTGCCTTGCCTTAGTGCAGAGACAAAGCCAGGCAGTTTGGCATGGTTGTCATCCATGGACAGTGAAGGGATAGACATACAGTCATGGAGATGTACAGCATAGAAACAGACCATTCGGTCCAACCCGTCCATGCTGACCAGATATACCAACCCAATCTAGTCCCACCTGCCAGCATCCGGCCCATATCCCTCCAAACCCTTCCTATTCATATACCCAAACAAATGCCTTTTAAAGGTTACAATTGTACCAGCCTCCACCACTTCCTCTGGTAGCCCATTCCATACACGTACCACCCTCTGTGTGAGAAAGTTGCCCCTTAGGTCTCTTTTATGTCTTTCCCCTCTCACCTTAAACCTATACCCTCTAATTCTGGACTCTCCCACCCCAGGGAAAAGACTTTGTCTATTTATCCTATCCATGCACCTCATAAGTTTGTAAACCTCTATAAAGTCACCCCTCAACCTCCGACGCTCTAGGGAAAACAACCCCAGCCTGTTCAGACTCTCCCTATAGCTCAAGTCCTCCAACCCTGGCAACATCCTTGTAAATCTTTTCTGCACTCTTTCAAGTTTCACAACATCTTTCCGATAGGAAGGAGACCAGAATTGCACGCAATATTCCAACAGTGGCCTAATCAATGTCCTGTACAGCCGCAACATGACCTCCCAACTCCTGTACTCAATACTCTGACCAATAAAAGAAAGCATACTAAACGCCTTCTTCACTATCCTATATACCTTCGACTCCACTTTCAAGGAGCTATGAACCTGCACTCCAAGGTCTCTTTGATCAGCAACACTCTCCAGGATCTTACCATTAAGTGTATAAGTCCTGCTAAGATTAGCTTTCCCAGACATGTTGCCGTACAGCACTGTGTTGTGTCAATATAACAACTACAGCTTGTCCCAGTAACTTAAATGGCAAACACACTGCATGTGCTTCAGATAAATGGAGTAAAATATGGGTAAGTCAGAAACACTTCCAGTGTCCAGAAAATCACATGTGCAGGAGATGTCTCCAGTTGTAAGAAATCTTTGTTTTGTGTCTGAAACACTGGCAGCAGTCACTTTGTAATATCTGCAAGGCTACAATCTTTACTAGTAGCATGTATAATGAGATGGACACATTGCAGGTAAAGAATATATACAGGAAGAAATGAAATGGGTGACCACCAGACAGAATAAAAGCTCCAAACAGGTAGGGCAGAATTACCTCGTGGCATCTACCGCTCTAATAGACTTTCCGCTTTGGAGTCATAGACTCTTAGAGATGTAAAGCATGGAAACAGACCCTTTGGTCCAACTTGCCAATGCCAACCAAATATCCCAACCTAATCTAGTCCCATTTGCCAGCACTTGGCTCATATCCCTCCAAACTCTTCCTATTCGTATACCCATCCAGATGTCTTTTAAAGGTTGTAATTGTACAAGCCTCCAGCACTTCCTCTGGCAGCTCATTTCATACATGCATCACCCTCTGCGTGAAAAAGTTGGCCCATAGGTCCTTTTTACATCTTTCCCCCTCACCCTAAACCTATGCCCTCTAGTTCTGGATTCCCCCACCCCAGGGGGTCTATTTATCATATCCATGCCCCTCCTGATTTTATAAACCTCTATGAGGTCACCTCTCTGAGGGGCAGGACAGTGGCTCCATGGTTAGCACTGCTGCCTCACAGCGAAAGGGACCTGAGTTCAATTCCAGCCTCTGGCAATTGCCTTTGTGGAGTTTGCATATTCTCCCATGTCTGCATGGGTTTCCTCCAGGTGCTTTGGTTTCCTCCCATAGTCCAAAGATATTCTGGTTAGGTTAATTGGCCAAGCTAAATTGCCCATAATGTTCTGTGATGTATAGGTCAGGTGCATTAGTCAGGGGAAAATGGGTCTGGGTGGGATACTCTTTGGGGGGGATTCGATGTGGATTTGTTGGGCCGAAGGGCCTGTTTCCACACTATAGGGATTCTAATTCTATCTAAACCCCTCAGCCTTCGACGGTCTAGGGAAAACAGTCCCAGCCTATTCACCCTCTCCCTATAGCTCAAATCCTCCAACCCTGGCAACAACTTTTCTGAACCCTTTCAAGTTTCACAACATCCTTCTAATAGGAAGGAGACCAGAGTTACGCGCAATATTCCAAAAGTAGCCTAACCAACACCCTGGAAAAAGTGAGGACTGCAGATGCTGGAGATCAGAGTTGAAAAATGTGATGCTGGAAAAACACAGCAGGCCAGGCAGCATCCAAGGAGCAGGGGAATCGATGTTTCGGGCATAAGCCCTTCTTCAGGAATGAGGCTCGTGTGCCAGGCAGGCTGAGATAAAAGGTAGGGGGGAGGGGATTTGGGGGAGGGGCTCTGGGAATACAATAGGTAGAAGGAGGTGAGGGTGAGGGTGATGGTGATAGGCTAGAGAGGGGGTGGGGGTGGAAAGGTCGGGAAGAAGATTGCAGGTCAAGAGGACGGTGCTGAATCCGGGGGTTGGGACTGAGATAAGGTGGGGGGAGGGGAAAATGAGGAAGCTGGAGAAATCTACATTCATCCCTTGTGGTTGGAGGGTTCCTAGGCGGAAGATGAGGTGCTCTTCCTCTAGGGTCTGGCGATGGAGGAGGCCAAGGACCTGCATCTCCTTGGCGGAGTGGGAGGGGGAGTTAAAGTGTTCAGCCACGGGACGGTTGGGTTGATTGTTCCCTGAAACGTTCCGCAAGTAGGCAGCCTGTCTCCCCAATATAGAGGAGACCACATCGGGTGCAAAAGATACAGTAAATGACGTGTGTGGAGGTGCAGGTGAATTTGTGACAGATATGGAAGGATCCATTGGGGCCTTGGAGGGAGGTGAGGGGAGAGGTGTGGGCGCAAGTTTTGCACTTCTTGCGGTTGCAGGGGAAGGTGCCGGGAGTGGAGGTTGGGTTGGTGGGGGATGTGGACCTGACGAGGGAGTCACGGAGGGAGTGGTCTCTCTGGAACGCTGATAGGGGTGGGGAGGGAAATATATCCCTGGTGGTGGGGTCTGTTTGGAGGTGGCGGAAATGACGGAGGATGATACGATGTGTCTGGAGGTTGGTGGGGTGGAAGGTGAGGACCAGTGGGGTTCTGTCCTGGTGGCGATTGGAGGGACGGGGTTCAAGGGCGGAGGTGCGGGAAGTGGAGGTGATGCGGTGGAGAAATTCTTCAAAGACCGCAATTTCCCCTCCGACGTGGTTGACGATGCTCTCCAATGCATCTCCTCCACTTCCCGCATCTCCGCCCTTGAACCCCGCCCCTCCAATCGCCACCAGGACAGAACCCCACTGGTCCTCACCTACAACCCCACCAACCTCCGGACACATCGTATCATCCTCCGTCATTTCCACCACCTCCAAACAGACCCCACCACCAGGGATATAGTTCCCTCCCCTCCCCTATCAGCGTTCCGGAGAGACCACTCCCTCCGCGACTCCCTCGTCAGGTCCACACCCCCCCCCTCCCCCCACCAACCCAACCTCCACTCCCGGCACCTTCCCTTGCAACCGCAAGAAGTGCAAAACTTGCGCCCACACCTCCCGCCTGACCTCCCTCCAAGGCCCCAATGGATCCTCCATACCCGTCGCAAATTCACCTGCACCTCCACACACATCATTTACAGTATCCGTTGCACCCGATGTGGTTTCCTTTACATTGGGGAGACAGGCCGCCTACTTGCGGAATGTTTCAGGGAACACCTCTGGGACACCCATACCAACCAACCCAACCGTCCCATGGCTGAACACTTTAACTTCCCCTCCCACTCCACCAAGGACATGCAGGTCCTTGGCCTCGCCAGACCCTGACCACACGACGCCTGGAGGAAGGAGCGCCTCATCTTCCGTCTAGGAACCCTCCAACCACACGGGATGAATGTAGATTTCTCCAGCTTCCTCATTTCCCTTCCCCCCCTTATCTCAGACCCAACCCCCGGATTCAGCACCGCCCTCTCAACCTGCAATCTTCTTCCCGAACTCTCCGCCCTATCACCCTCACCTCCTTCCACCTATCATATTCCCAGCACCCCTCCCCCAAATCCCCTCCCTCCTACCTTTTATCTCAGCCCGCCTGGCACACCAGCCTCATTCCTGAAGAAGGGCTTATGCCCGAAACGTCGATTCTCCTGCTCCTCGGATGCTGCCTGGCCTGCTGTGTTTTCCAGCATCACATTAACCAACATCCTGATATGGTTTCTCAGGGGAAGACAGTGAAAGGCAGGTCCGTGGTCTCAAGAATGGCTCAGCTGCATGATATAAGGAGAAAAAGAAAAGTGGGGAGCAATGGGGAAAGAGGATTCTCTCATAAGGGGAACAGACAGACATTTCCATGGTCGCAGGTGTGACGACGAGATGGTATGTTACTTCACAGGTGCCTCGGTCAAGGATGTCACTAAGTGACTGCATGACCATTTGAAGGGGTAGGGAAAACAGCCCGAGAATTTGGCCCATTTCAGTATAAATGATACAGGTAAAATGCTGGATGAGGTGCCACACTATAATTTAGGGAGCCATGGGACTGATTCTGGGAAGATGGGATTTATACAAGCTGGATAGTTTGCATGCAAGCGGGACTAGGACCAATATTATTGTAAAGGCTTTTCTGTGGGAGATTGTTTAAAACAGAGTGGCAACAGGATGGAAATTTGATCAAAGAAATGAGAATGAGGGAAACAAAGGTGGAAAAGAGAGACAGAAAAATAGCAAGCAGAAGTGGAAGGCAGAGGAAACAAGGGTCAGCAGCAAATTAGGGCATAATACAATAAAAAATGTCTGATAATGTTAAAAAGGCAAGTTTTGGGGAGGTAGGTGTGGGGGAATATTGGATGACTACAGAAATTGAGGCTCTCGTCAAAAAAAGGAGGCAAATGGTAGGGATAGACAACTGGGATCAAGGCAATCCGTCATCATGAGGGGAATTAGGAAGGCAAAAAGGGTATGAGATAGCTTTGGCAAATAGGGTTAAGCAGAATCCAAAGAAATTCTACAAATACTTTCAGGGCAAAAGGATAACTAGGGAGAGAAAAGGGCCCTTTAAAGATCAATAAGGTTGTGTGTGTGTGAAACCACAGGAGATGGATGAGACACTATATGAATATTTCACGTCAGTATTTACTGTGGAGAAGGACATGAAAGCTAGAGAACCTGGGGAAAATAAACAGTAATAATGTTGAGAAGAGTCCATATTACAGAGGAGGAGATGCTGGACGTTTTAAAATGCATTAACTTGGATAAATCCCTGGCACCTGATCGGGTGTTTTCCAGAACTTTGTGGGAAGCTAGGGGAGTGATTACTGGGTCCCTTGCTGGGATATTTGTATCAACAATAGCTATGGGTGAGATCCCAGAAGACTGGAGGGTGGCTAATGTTGTGTCATTACTTAAGAAAGGTGGTAAGAAAAAAACCAGGGGAACTATAGCCTGGTAACCCTGATGTCAGTGGTGGGGAAGTTGTTGCAGGGGATTCTGAGGGACAGGATTTACATTATTTGGAAAGGCAAGGACTGATTAGGGATAGTCAATATGGTTTTGTGCGTAGGAAATCATGTCTCACTAACGTGATTGAGTTTTTTGAAAAGTAACAAAGAAGATTAATGAAGGCAGAACTGTAGATGTTGTCTATATGAACTTCAGTAAGGTGTTTGACAAAGTTCCTCATAGTAGACTGGTTAGCAAAGTTAGATCATATGGAATCCAGGCAGAGCTAGCCAGTTGGACACAAAATTGGTTTGAAGGTCAAGACAGAGTGGTGGCGGAGGGTTGTTTTACCAGCAGCATGCCACACAGATCAGTAGTGGGTCCACTGCTTTTTGTCATTTGTATAAATGACTTGGATGCGAATCTAGGACTAATGGTTAGTAAGTTTGAAGGTGACACCAAAATTGGTGGTGTAGTGGACAGTAAAGAAGGGGGACTTTGAACAGATGGGCAGAGGGATGGCAGATGGAGCTTAATTTAGGCAATGTAAGATGCTGCAGTTTGGTAAGGTAAATCAGAGCAGGACTTAATGGTAGGCTCATGGGGAGTGTTCGTGAACAAAGAGACCTTGAAAGCAGATTTGCAGGTAGACTGGGTAGTGAAGAAGGTGTTTAGTATGCTTGCCTTCATTGGTCAGTAGATTGAGTATGGGAGTCAAAAGGTGTGGCGCTGGAACAGCACAGTCAGTCAGACAGCAACGGAGGAGCAGGAGAGTTGATGTTTCGAGTATAGGCTCTTCATCAGGAAAGTAGATAAGAGCTTATGCTCGAAACATCAACCCTCCTGCTCCTCGGATGCTGCCTGACCAGCTGTACTTTTCCAGAACCACATTTTTTTAACGCTGATTTCCAGCATCTACAGTCCTCACTTTCTCCCTCCGCATTGAGTATGGGAGTTTGGATATAATGGTGTGGCTGTACAGGACACGGGTTAGGACACTTTTGGAATACTGTGGTCAATTCTGGTCTTTCTGCTACAGGATTTGCTGTGGAAAAGGATATGGAAGATATAGACTGTAGGGAAATAGATGGTGACATCTTGCAAAATGTCCAGATTACAGAGGAGGAAGTGCTAGATGCCTTGAAATGGTTAAAGGTGGATAAATCCCCAAGACCTGATCAGGTGTACCCAAGAACTCTGTGAGAAGCTAGAGGAGTGATTGCTGGGCCTCTTGTTGAGATATTTGTATCATCGATAGTCACAGGTGAGGTGCCAGAAGACTGGAGGTTGGCAAACATGGTGCCACTGTTTAAGAAGGGTGGTAAAGACAAGCCAGGGAACTATAGACCGGTGAGCCTGACTTCGGTGGTGGGCAAGCTGTTGGAGGGAATCCTGAGGGACAGGATGTACATGTATTTGGAAAGGCAAGGACTGATTCGGGATAGTCAACATGGCTGTGCGTGTGGGAAATCATGTCTCACAAACTTGATTGAGATTTTTGAATAAGTAACAAAGAGGATTGATGAGGGCAGAGCAGTAGATGTGATCTATATGGACTTCAGTAAGGCGTTTGACAAGGTTCCCCATGGGAGACTGATTAGCATGGTTCGATCTCATGGAAGACAGGGAGGACTAGCCATTTGGATACATAACTGCCTGAAAGGTACAAAGGTGGTGTTGGAGGGTTGTTTTTCAGACTGGAGGCCTGTGACCAGTGGAGTGCCACAAGGATCGGTGCTGTGCCCTCTACTTTTTGTTATTTACATAAATGATTTGGATGCGAGCATAAGAGGTACAGTTAATAAGTTTGCAGATGACACCAAAGTTGGAGGTGTAGTGTACAGCGAAGAGGGTTACCTCAGATTACAACAGGATCTTGACCAGATGGGCCAATGGGCTGAGACGTGGCAGATGGAGTTTAATTCAGATAAATGAGAGGTGCTGCATTTTGGGAAAGCAAATCTTAGCAGGACTTAAACACTTAATGGTAAGGTCCTAGGGAGTGTTGCTCCTTGAAAGTGGTGTCGCAGGTAGATAGGATAGTGAAGAAGGTGTTTGTTATGCTTCCCTTTATTGGTCAGAGTATTGAGTACAGGAGTTGGGAGGTCATGTTGTGGCTGTACAGGACATTGGTTAGGTCACTGTTGGAATACTGTGTGCAATTCTGATCTCCTTCCTATTGGAAAGATGTTGTGAAACTTGAAAGGGTTCAGAAAAGATTTACAAGGATGTTGCCAGGGTTGGAGGATCTGAGCTACAGGGAGAGGCTGAACAGGCTGGGGCAATTTTCCCTGGAGCATCGGAGGCTGAGGGGAGACCTTACAGAGGTTTACAAAATTATGAGGGGCATGGATAGGATAAATAGACAAAGTCTTTTCCTTGGGGTCGGGAAGTCCAGACCTAGAGGGCATAGGTTTAGGGTGAGAGGGGAAAGATATAAAAGAGACCTAAGGGGCAACATTTTCACGCAGAGGGTGGTACGTCTATGGAATGAGCTGCCAAAGGCTGTGGTGGAGGCTGGTACAATTGCAACATTTAAGAGGCATTTGGATGGGTATATGAATACCCATGTGGAGGGATATGGGCCGGGTGCTGGCAGGTGGGTCTAGATTGGGTTGGGATATCTGGTCGGCATGGACAGGTTGGACCGAAGGGTCTGTTTCCATGCTGTACATCTCTATGACTCTCGGAAAGGTGTTGTGAAACTTGAAATGCTTTAGAAAAGATTTGCAAAGACGTTGCCAGGGTTGGAGGGTTTTAATTATAAGGAGAGACTGAATAGGCTGTAGCTATTTTCTCTGGAGTATCAGAGGCTGAAGGTTGACTTTATACGGGTTTATAAAATCTTGAGGGGTTTCATGTCATGAGGCATTGGCATAGTTTCATAACAGGAGGGACCTATACTGATGGGACTGTCTTCACTTGAAACAACCTGAAACCAGTGTTCTAGTGAAAAGGATAAATAGGGTGGTCACTAGGACTTTAAACTAGTGAGTTGAGGGGGGGGGGGGGCGGAAGAGGGAAAGGAAAAACACAGGAAGTAGGATGGTAAATAAAAAGATAAGCAGCAGGTTAGCATGCTCATAACATTTGTAACAAAGTTCTTGAGTTAACGGCATAAAACATCGCAAATTAACATGATTTATTAGCCATTACTGAGACATAGTTACAGGATGGTCACAACTGGGAGTTAAATATCCAGACTGTTCAGGAGGACAGACAGGAAGGTAGAGGGGATGGTGCAGCTCTGATATTCCAAGGACAACATCAAAGCAGTGCTGAGACATGATAAAGGTTCTACGGAGAATGAGGTTGAATCCATTTGGGTGGAAATTAGAAATTCTAACTGTAGGCACAGTCTATAGACCATCAAATAATAACGTCACATTGGGGCAGGCAATAACCAAAGAAATAACTGATGCCTGTAAAAATGGTATGGCAATTATCATGGGGGATTTTAATCTACGTTGATGTGTCAAACCAGCTTGGTCAGGGTAGCCTTGAGGAGAAGTTCGTTGAGTTTATCAGCGATAGTTTTCTTGAACAGTATGTAAAGGCATCGACAGGGGAGCAGCCTCTCCTAGATCTGGTCCTGTATAATATAATGGGAATAATTAATTACCTCATAGTTAGGATCCTCTTGGAAGGAGCGATCACAGTATGGTTGAATTTAGAATACAGATGGAGAGTGTGAAGATAAAATGCAATACCAAGTTGCTGCGCTTAAACAAGGGAGACTACAATAGGATGAAGGAAAAGTTGGCTAAAATAGACTGGAAATGAAGATTGTATGGTGGGACAGGTGATGAGCAGTGGAGGACTTCCAAAGCAATTTTTCAAAGTGCTCAGCAAAAGTATACTCCAGTGAAAAGGAAGGACAGTAAGAAAAGGAGTAATCTGCCATAGGTGTCTAAGGAAATAAGGGAGGCTATCAAATTGAAAGAGAAGGCATACAAAGTGGCCAAGATCAGCAGGAAACTAAAAGATTGGGAAAACTTCAAAGGTCAACAGAAAGCCACAAAAAGAGTTATGAAGAAAAGCAAGATAGAATATGTGAAACAAACTAGCACAGAATATAAAGACAGATAGCAAAAGCTTCTATATAAAGAGTGGTTGAAGTAAACATTGGTCCTTTAGAGGATGAGAAGGGACATTTAGTTATGGGATTATATGAAATGGCCGAGGCATTGAATAGGTATTTTGTGTCGAAGACACTAATAACATGCCAGTAACTGTCAAAGAGACAAAGGTAGGTGAGGACCTGGAAACAATTATTATTATGGAAGAGGTAGTGTTCGGCAAGCTAATGGAGCTAAAGATAGATAGGTCTCCTGGCCCTGATGGAATGCATCCCAGGGTACTAAAAGAGATGGTGGGAGAAATAACAAGTGCCCTTGTAATTTTCCAAAATTCGCTGGACTCTTGGGCAGTTCCAGCAGATTGTAAAACAGCAAATGTAGCATCACTGTTTAAAAAGAGAGGTAGACAAAAGATGGGGAATTATAGACAGGTCAGCTTAACTTCTGCAGTGGGGAAGACGCTCGAGTCTATTATCAAGGAAGAAATAGCAAAGCATCTAGATAGAAATTGTCATGTTGGGCAGATGCCGCATGGGTTCATGAAGGGCAGGTCATACCTAATTAAGCTTTTGGAATTCTATGAAGACATTACGAGCAAGGTGGACAATGGTTACCCAGTAGATATAATGTACCTAGATTTCCAAAAGGTGCCGCACAACAGGCTTCTGCACAAGATAAAGATGCATGGCATTATGGGTAAAGTATTAGCATGGATAGAGAATTGGTTGACAAACAGGAAGCAAAGAATGAGGATAAATGAATGCTGTTGGCAATCAGTAACTAGTGGTGTGCCTTCGGGATCGGTGTTGGGACTGCAATTATTCACAATTTTTGTAGATGATTTGGAGTTGGGGACCAAGTGTAATGTGTCAATGTTTACAGATGGCACTAAGAGGCAGAGGACTGTGAAACTTTGCAGAGGAACATAGATACTTCAAGTGAATGGGCAAAGGTCTGGCAGACAGAGTAAAATGTTAATAAATGTGAAGTCATCCATTTTGGTAGGAGTAACAGTAAAAAGGACTATTACTTGATTGGTAAGAATTTGCAGCGTGCTGCTATGCAGTGGGACCTGGGTGTACTTGTGCATGAATCACAGAGGATTGGTCTGCAGGTACAACAAGTAATTAGGAAGGCAAATGGAATTTTGCCCTTCACTGCAAAGGGATTGGGTTAAAAAGCAGGAAGGTTATGTCGCAGCTGTATAGGGTGCTGGTGAGACCACACCTGGACTACTGTGTGCAGTTTTGGTCTCCTTACTTAAGAAAGGATGTACTAGCACTAACGGGGGTGCAGAGAAGGTTCACTAGGTTGATTCCAGAGTTGAGGGGGTTGGTTTATGAGGAGAAACGGAGTAGACTGGGACTATATTCATTGGAATTTAGAAGAATGAGAGGGGATCTTATAGGAACATATACAATTACGAAGGGAATAGATAAGATAGAAGTAGAGACGATAGTTCCACTGGCAGGTGAAACTAGGATGAGAGGGCATAGTCTCGAAATTAGAGAGCGCAGATTTAGGACTGAATTGAGAAAGAATTTCTTCACCTAGAGGGTTGTAAATTTACAGAATTCCCTGCCCAGCGAAGTAGTTGATGCTACTTCAGTAAATATTTTTAAAGCTAAGATAGATGTTTTTTGAACAATAAAGAAATTAAGGGATACAGTGAGAGGGCGGGTAAGTGGAGCTGAGTCCATGAAAAGATCAGCCATGATCCTACTGAATGGTGGCGCAGACTCAGAGAGCCAGATGAGCTACTCCCACTCCTAATTCTTATCTGCCTTCTTAGAAATAACGTATTTAATCATTGTTAAAAAGTGCCTTTCTGACCTTTTAAGAAGAAAAAATCCTTCACAGAATTGATTCACGACCATCTACATATATTTTCAAATCCAAAATTTCAAAAACATAATATAGAACACAGCTTTCATCACACCTTCTGCAAAAGTAAAAATGCAAAGGTATCCTTAAGAGGTATTTGCATCTTCTTTAAATATAACATTGTTCTTAACACCATTTCTAAGCTACATCATCTGTAATAATTTATTTATATCGAATATGCACCAATTTTCCGAACAACCACATTCTACGCAAGTTTATTTTGATCATGGCATTCTGTTTCGTTCATACTTGCTCTTGAAAAGCACCCGCCATAGTACTGTCTTTACCAGTTGTATGAATTATTTCTAAAAATGTATGATTGTAGTATTAAATTCTAATGAAACAGTCTTAAATTCTCATCTGAAAACTTTCCAAAATTCCTGAAGAGTTGTAGTCGTATAAACAATAGTCTCTTCAAAGTTATTAAACAAGTGAATTTCAAACTTTTGCAGAGTTAAAAGACATTTCTCTACCACCTAATATTTCTGTTGATAAGTATTCCAATTTTAATAATGTCTCACAAACTTGTTTCAGTTTTTTGAAGTAACAAAGAGGACTGATGATGGCAGAATGGTTGTCGTGATCTATATGGAGTTCAGTAAGGCATTCGACAAGGTTCCCCATGGGAAAATGGTTAGCAAGGTTATATCGCATGGAATACTAGCCATTTGGATGAAGAACTGGCTCAAAGGTAGAAGACAGAGGGTGGTAGTGGAGGGTTGTTTTTCAGACTGGAGGCCTGTGACCAGTGGAATGTCACAAGGATTGGTGCTGGGTCCACTACTTTTCGTCATTTATATAAATGATTTGGATGTGAGCATAAAAGATATAGTTAGTAAGTTTGCAGATTACACCAAAATTGGAGGTGTAGTGGACAGAGAAGAAAGTTATCTCAGATTACAATGGGATCTTGACCAGATGACCCAATGGGCTGAGGAGTGGCAAATGGATTCTGGATAAGTGTTGCTGGAAGAGCACAGCAGTGCAGGCAGCATCCAAGGAGCTTCAAAATCAACGTTTCGGGCAAAAGCCCTTCATCAGGAATCATGGAGTTTAATTCAGATAAATGTTCGGTGCTACATTTTGGGAAAGCAAATCTTAGCAGGACTTATACACTTAATGGTCAGGTCCTAGGGAGCATTGCTGAACAAAGAGACCTTGGCGTGCAGGTTCATAGCTCCTTGAAAGTAGAGTCGCAGATAGATCGGATAGTGAAGGCAGCATTTGGTATACTTTGCTTTATTGGTCAAAGCATTGAGTACAGGAGTTGGGAAGTCATGTTGCAGCTGTACAGGACATTGGTTAGGCCACTGTTGGAATACTGCATGCAATTCTGGTCTCCTTCCTATCGGAAAGACGTTGTGAAACTTGAAAGGGTTCAGAAAAAATTTACAAGGCTGTTGTCAGGGTTGGAGGATCTGAGCTACAGGAAGAGGCTGAACAGGCTAGGGCTGTTTTCCCTGGCGCGTCGGAGGCTGACGGGTGACCTTATAGAGGTTTACAAAATTATGAGGGACATAGATAGGATAAATAGACAAAATCTTTTCCCTGGGGTCGGGGAGTCCAGAACTATAGGGCATAGGTTTAGGGTGAGAGGGGAGAGATATAAAAGAGACCCAAGGGGCAACTTTTTCTTGCAGAGGGTGGTACGTGTATGGAATGAGCTGCTAGAGGAAATGGTGGAGGCTGGTACAACTGCAACATTTAAAAGGCATCTGGATGGGTATATGAATAGGAAGAGTTTGGAGGGATATGGGCCAGGTGCTGGCAAGTGGCTCTAGATTGGGTTGGGATATCTGGTCAGCATGGACGGGTTGGACTGAAGGGTCTGTTTCCGTGCTGTACATCTCCATGAATCTAATTGACTGGCCATTTGATCTCCATTTCTCCCCATTTCGTAAAATGGCACTTCACAGCAATAATATTGGCATTAAAAGCCAGAGGTTGTCATTGTGGTGTCACCTGCCTTCCTGCTACACTATCTATGCCCCTCATAATTTAATATCTTTCAATCATGTCCTGCCTCATCTGCTCCAAGGAAAACAACTCTTGTCTATCCAATCTCTCCTCACGAAAAAAACTCTGCTCAGTCAACGCGCTGGTAAATCTCCTTTGTATCTGCTCCAGTGCAATCAGTTACTATCTTGGCAAATCTCCTTTGTCGCCCCTCTGAGGACTTGACATCTTTCTAAGATGTTCTGTACAAAATGTACACAAAACTCCAGCTAAGACTAATGATGCGTAAATTTCACATGGTTTCCTCGATGGTGCATATTTTTGTGTTTAACAGTTCTAATTAAAAAGCCAGTGTGGTGTTGCAACTTAAACTTAAGCTCGTGGTACAGTGATATGCCTCTACCTCTGAGCCAGGAGGCCCAGATTCAAGTCACACTTGCTCCAGAGGAGTGTAATAACATCACTGAATAGGTTGATTGGGAAAAATCGGTCAAACTGAGGGCCCTTTTATGGTGCAGTGATAGTACCCCTGGACCAAGAAGCCTGGTTTCAAGCCCCATCTGCCTCAGAGGTGTTTAATATGATCTCTGAACAGGTTGATTAGAAAAATAGGTAAAAATCCAGTATGGTGTTACAATGTATGTCGTGCTTGTGGCACAGTGGTAGTGCCCCTACCTTTGAGCCAGGAGGCTCGGTTCAAGACTGACCTGCTCCAGAGATGAGAAATAACATCTCTAAACAAGTTGATTAGAAAACAACTACAATTTAAGTCACTATAATATCAGATTTGATAGCTGCAATCTTATTATTTTTGTAATCAGATTTTGGGTTAGCAGGCTAGTGTACTTTTGTTCTTGGCGTTTTAACAGTTATTTGAAACCAACGTTTTAATTACAGTTTTAGTAGTCATTGTCTCTATCTATAATTCTATGGATATTTACCAGCTGGTAGTCTGGACAGCATGTACTTATATTTCACTCAACTGGCTGGCCTTTGCAGCATACTGCACACATAAAATTGCACGATTTGTAAAAACAATAGATTTGCGCTCACTGAATATTGAAGCTTATTCAAATTATTCAGTTATTTGAATGGGATATTTGCTAAATATACTTTATTGGGACAGTAACAGCTGTGTTATGCTGTGTATCTCCACAGTTAAAGTCACTGTTGCCTCCACATCTGTTACTATCAATATCATTTTCAAAACTGCTATAGAAAACCTCAAAAATCGTAGGCAACTGTCATTATATGAAATAACAATAGATATTTTAAGTAGCAAACAAAGACAAGTACAGCACTAGATTTTTAGATCCTGGTTACGTTAAATATTATACTTACAATTTATGACACCATCACAAATCCTCCATTACTGCTTTGTTTCTAGTTGCAGCTGTCTGTTATGTAATATTAATCAAATCATGAATCAAAATAAGATTACAGTTGGACAATAGGTAAATGATCACACCAGTACAAGTAAATTTCAAAGATTAACACCAATGCAATTACACAAACCTCACAGATGCAACTAATAAAAAAATTCAAAACTATTTCTATATCGAGAAAATACATAGCAAACCACTTCTGAAATGACATAACTTCCACATTTTTGAATATCGAGGTATAGAAAAATTCACCAAAAGGCAAATTTACTGCATACTGACGACAGGTAGAAATGGATAGTCTTTTGCTAAACTGATATGCAGTCTCAGTCAAAAGTTCTGCGCCATTCACATATCATGTGGAACTGGCGAAAACAGCTCGAGACAGAAATAGTGTGAAATATACACAAGGATGATTTTTCAGTCCGAGACACATTTATCACCAGCTCCAGGCCTCACAAACCCTCTCCCTCGGCACAACTGTCGGGATTTTGGCGCAAATGTTGTCCAAAAAAAAAAAATCTCACGATGCGCGAACGTAAAACACACAATGAAGGTTTCCAAACAAGAGAGGGAAGAAAGAAGTGAAAGCAGAACCCGATAATAAGAAATGGAAACGGTTCTTCCGTTACTCGCCTCCCACCTGTTTGTTTTGTGTTGTCGTCCTTTCGCCGGCTTCCAGAGGAGGGAGGCCAAAGGTCATAGGGTAAAGGGCAGCACCCAGCATCCCCGGTGCAATACACAGCCATCTTGGAGTTATTTTAGGAGATAATTCATGCGGTAAGTTTTAACGTTTTCTTTCTTTATTTCTCGCTCGGAGCCGCCGGAGCTCCGTCCCTTCGGCATCGGCGGCAACTTTTTCGATGAAAATGTTGCCGAGCGCGGCGGCGGGGTATGCGGGCTGACCGTGCAGATCTTGGGCGGCTGCTGTGCCTTTTTTTTGTCTGGGCTCTGACTGAGTCTCCCTCTCCACTATCCCCCCCCCCCCCCCTCTCTCTCTCTCTCTCTCTCTCTCTGTGGTTTAATCGAGTACCGTCAAAAAAAAGCGGACAGGCCAACCCAAGCAACGAGGAGCCAGGGAGCAGAGTAAGATCCCGACCCCTGCGCGCACACATACACCTCAGGCACTGGGCCTTGCATCCGACTTTCGCCCTCCTCTTCACACTTTACATCATCATCCTCATCATCTTCATCGGGATACATTTTACACCACAAGAGCCGAGCGGTGTGCCTGGCGTTTCCGCAGTTATAACTACAAATTCCCCATTGGTTCTCAGCTCAATTTCAGAAATTTGGTGTAGCCGTGATATATCTGTTACTGTTCAGTTTTTTTAAAAAGCAGTCAGACAATGTTTACTTGTTTTCCTTTTGGATGCAACTTGTCTGTTTTAAGTTGCTGGTGGAAGTTGTATTTATATTTTGTTTCAAACATAGTTTTGTTCCATGCTGACACCATTGTTTGTAGAAAGTTCCTCGGGTCCATTCACAACGTAAGGCATGGCGATCGTCTCAGAATTGTATTGCACAGCCAAGGGCAAATGACATTTTAAAAAAAATCTAGTTGGCGATGAGGATCTTGCTTCAGTGGCTACCATTACTTATTATCGCACGTTTCAAATGTTTTGCTTCTAACCTACTTATGATGGAAAGAGCTGAGCATCTAAGTTTTATAATTCAATTTTATTATTCCAAATAATATTTTGCTGTTATTAATTTTTCCTATTAATTTTTTCTGAAAATTTAAAGTGGACAAGTATTGAATCATATTGGGCTATCACACTAGGAATCTCGTTTTCTAAATCTACCAAATTTCAACTACTTCAATAAATGTTTTAATTTAGGAAATGATTCACCTTATAATTTTTCTAGATTGTCAGAAATTTTTGAGGGATATGGGTTGATATTTACAAATAAAGATTGAATGTCAAACTATGTTAAAGTACTTCTGGCATAGCATAAATCCTTGGTTTAAAGAAGGAAGGAATAGATTTGTTTTTTTGTAAATGATGAACAACTTGAAACAAACTTCAAACAAGATCTTATAGCTTTGCAGAATAATTGGATATGTTAACAATTACACACTTTTAAATGAGCACTATGGGTATCAAAGCAGTAGTTATAGACATGGTAGGATATGCCCATTTGATTTAAAATTGTAGTACTTGTACATCAGCAACATTGCTAATTTGTGCTGACTTTGCTAAACAAATAGAACTTTTATAACTTCTATATTCACTTTCATGGTCAATTATTTTGATAGCACCACATGAAGGGATATATTCTTAATAAGAAAGAACATTTTCGTAGTTGTATGTATACATATATTACCTATAATTAAAAGATATAATATTGTTACAGTAAGTGGGCATTCTCACATGAGCTTGTAGTACTATGGTACTGTTCAGTGGATGTTTTACCTTTTTTCTCTATATTACAATTTTGAGACTATCTTTCAGGTGTGTGAGAATCTTGCCGTTACATCATGTAGCTCTTACTATTTAATTGGGGCACTACTACAACCATAATTGTATCTTTATGACTCAAGCTTTTACATGCTCTCAAATGTTTCAATTAATAGTGTTTTAATATTCTTAGTCTTGTTTTTCTCCTCTCCAGAAGATGAAAGAGGTTGCTCAAAACTAGTGTACTGTTGCTAAAGGCTCATTGTATTGACTGAAGAAATGCTGCCCTATTGAACTCTGGTTGTCACTAGGATTTCAGTAAAGCAGTACAGTATATGGGTTTGTCAGCATGTTGAATTTTGTGCATGTAATTCGGAACACACCCAGCGCAACTGTTTGGTTTTGTCCTTTCATGTGTGGGTTACATCTGGAGAGATCAATTTGATATCTTCCAATTGGATCTGCGTCATAGTTAGAGTTTAGAACAGGTCCATTACTGGTGGTGGCAATGCTAGGACAATCTTTCAGTGATTGATTCAGAAGATTGCATTTTTTAAAAAAAATGCATTATTATAAGTATTTTCCCTGAAGTATTTGCTGCTGCATTAAATAATGAAGCCCTAAGGGTTATTGAAGCTTTCAGCAAAATGTGAGATAAGTTGACAGGACATTCTGTGATCTTGCATAAGGGGTAAAACATTTGACCATTAATGAAAGACCAGAGTAAAAATTCTTTAGTTCTGCAAGATTCCTAACCACTTCGTTTGAATAATTGAAACATATGATTTGAAGATGCTACTTTGAAGTAGGAGTAAATGGTACTCAATGTTGAGTAGAATTGAAGATCGGAATACATTCTCAATGATTTTGGTGTTATGTTAAAGGGTATACTATTGGGAAAGAATAAAACTTTATAACGGACTAATGCGTAGTATGCTTGATTTTTCAAGATCAAAAAGTTTGATTACTTCGATAGTAATAGTTCATTTGAAGATAACTGGCAACATAACTATTTTGTTTTTTCACTGTGACACTCTCTTCTTTTTTTAAAGTGAAGAATGGCATCTTCATCCTTATTCTTGCTCAAATATTGTAGACCAACCCACAGCCGTACCAGTTTTTCATGACTTCTTAAGACGTACTTTCATGGCAAGTGGTTGACTTGGAATTTCTAGAATCTGAATTAACCAACTTCACCTCTCCTTTGAAAGGTTTGAATCAGAATTCATATGATGTTGCAGCTGTAGTGACATATATTGTTATAGATTTTATTATGGGAAATGTAATTCTAAACTGCAGTTGGCTAAAAATGTTAAACTCTTGGAGAATGTTCTTCAATGGAATTGCTAATATCGTCCTCTGTTTTTAGTTCTTCATTGAGATGCTGTTTCTGATAGTAGACATCAAATTAAGCTCATGTCAATTAAGTAAGGTTAAATTTTCATCATTGTGCATTTGGTATTTTTTTAAATGGCAGCTTGGTAATACAACTCAGCAGGATGCAAGCTACCAAATCTCTTTGTTTGTACTATTGTAGGCTTCTTAGATAAAAGTCAGTTGCCACTTCCCATCTGTCAATTTACAAACTGCAACATTGCTGCATACAATGAATTTTTCCCTTAACTTGGATTAAGTCCATTGTGATGGCAAGCTGAATTCGTTTTCAAAAGAAAGTTAAATTATATTGTAACTAGATAAGTGTTATTTGTATGGAATGATGTGTACCAAAATTCTTTTTAACACTGAAGAATTTATAGCTAGTTTCAGTGCAGCAATCATTGTAAGTGAAGTGAAAAGCTGTTGTGTTAATTGGTGGCGTTGCAGAAGCATTTTGTTAGTGATGATGATGAGGAACATGATAGCTAGCAAAAGTCTATGTCAATGTAGGAGTTAACACTGAATTAGTTCAGGTGAGTTTGTGGTGGAGCTTCTCAAATTTGATTTTTATTGGTGTTTAAATGTCTCATGAAATTCAGAATGTTTGGTACTCTGTATGGATGTCAAGAAGAGTCGGCATGAAATTGTGGGGATTTGCTTTTTGTATCTTGTACTGGGTTGATTAGTAAGGGGATCAAGGATTATGGGAAGAAGGCAGGACAATGGGGTTGAGAAACATATCAACCGTGATTGACTGGTGAAGCAGACTTGATGGGCCCAATGGCTTAATTTGCTCCTATATTCTTATAAGCATAGTTTGATATGTTAGATTAAGTTTTTTGGTTAGCGTTATTGCCCTTATCTTGTATCAACAATTTTGAGCTTGAACCCTTCAGGGATTTGTCTTTGTAAATTCAGTAAAGTTATTCAAAATTTGGCTTTACCTGTTCTTGTGGTGCGCACTGTGCCATATATCTGAATGGTATGTTGAGGTGACACCAGTCTTGCTTTTGGCCATATGTAAAGAGACTGATCCATTAACTGTCTTTTGAGATTTGATCTAGTGGGATAATAATAAAGTAAGTGTCTCTAATTCTATCTATCACTATTGCTGAAGTTCAAAAAATGAAGCTGGTCAAGGAAAAGGTCCTTTATCCATCTTCTCATGCAATTGGGGTTGGCTTGCAAACATCAAGAGAAGGATTTTGTATTTTTGAAAAAACACAATCTATATTTCAGTACAAAAAAGGCTAGGTACGAAACTTTTAACACTGCATGTGTGTCTGTTTGAATTAACAGGCCACCATTCTTTGAGAGAAAAACTAACTAAATTCTGGACCTGATACATATATGACCATGGCATGCATGGTGAACATTTCACCCTAAGTTTAATCTAGGCATTGAACAAAGGATTTGTGGTTGTTGATTAGAATTTATATTGTATTGAACATTTTCTTTACCAATTTAAATTTATTTGGAATAACAAACTACAATCAATTTGGAAGTAGAGATATTTTCTAGATTCTGGTGTGCTCTAGTCAGTTAATGATAATTGAAGGAAATTAGCTTTATTGCAGTAGGGTTGAAAGGGGCTGCAATTTTATTAGTGTAAGAGAATAGAAAAGCTTCTTTTCTGTTTTTGTTTCAACAAACGTGTTCTGTATTCAGCAATCTGCAAAAGTCAGAATCCTTTTCTGAGTACAACTTAAGAGGTTTCATCTGAATTTGATTGCATTTCAATGTTTTCAAAGTTTAAAAACAGCATGAATGTGGTGCCTTGTGTAAAAACATTTGATGTTCAAGTTACTTTGAAGTGCACTTGTTAAGTAGGCAGATGTATCAGCCATTTTGCACACTGCAAGGCCTCACAAATAGTAATGACATGCTTTTTTTGGTGAAGTTTGGCAGGCAGCAGGATTACTCTTTGCTCTTACAGCAACTTGTAATTGACCAAGCTTTTATTGTTGTACGTCTGGGAGACATACTTATGATAGTATTTCTCTCTGAGGGTCAGAAAAGTAATGTTGCCTTCAGTTCTAGATTGTACCTTCAGTTCTAGATTGGAGATATCTATTCAACAGTGTACAAGATTACAATCAAATCGCACTGGGAGCAAATTGAAAATTTGCTTAAATTGTATAATTGTTTTTGTACTTCTGACACAATTCTGCCCAGTTCATAATGATAAACAAAAAAAATTTGGATTTTTGGCCAACCTGTTTCATAGAATGTGTATTTTTTCCCCACTATATCTTGTACCCATTTAATCTCCTGTAGGAAAATCTAAAATTTTATTCTTGTCTTTCAAAAGTAAGTTGAGAAAAAAAAAGCGCCTTTTCAATTTTGTATAATACATGATATATCTTTGGTTGCTTGGTTTTTGTGATGTTGCAGGACCTCTAACACTTTGCTGTGTACTTTGATAACTCTCGACCTAAGCACATAATTCATCCAATTATTTGTTAAAAGTCTAGACATGGTGCAAGTTGCTGGATTTATTATGCAGATGTCTATTACCTTGAATGAAAGAATGTTTCTAATTGGAAATAAAAACAGAAAATGCTGGAAATAATCAGCAAGGCAGGTTACATTTGCGGAGGGAGAAACAAGGTTAAGTGTTTCAGATCAATGACCTTTCATCAGAATACATTGTAATCTGAAGTTTTTTTGATTGTTAATTTTTTGCTCAATTTTTTTTTTGGTTCTGTTTTTCATTAGATATATTCTTGTATCTAAATTCTATTAAAACAACCTGAATTATTGTGTGACTTGCTTCCTGAAAAATTTGCTTCAATTGAAAGGAGTATTTCCTTACAACATTTTATTTCTCCTACTGCTTCATTCTTACATTTATTTACTTTGTGCTACTTTCAGTTGAGTTATTTTAGATATTTTCTAACCAGCCTGTTCAGAGATGTTATGACACATTTCAAGAGCAGGTGGGATTTTATGTTTCATTGAAATCAACTACTAACCACATTTTAAAAAAAGTTTAAATATTAAAATACTTTCGTGGCCCCAAATGACTTTTGCTGGTTAGTGTATAGCATTACTGATACCTAATTTAAAATCTGCTCTTCATTGAGAATTGTTTTGACATTTAACATTCCCTTAGAAATGTTAAGTCATGGTTGAATAAAGGGGCACTTTGATTTCAAGGTTATTTGGATTATATTCTCTCGTCTTGTGCAAAAGTAGTGAATGTAGTCACTGCTGCAGATTAGGGTTTACGTTCTGAGAACTGACTGCTGGTAAGTGCTGAGCAGTTTGTCTAATTTGCCAACCATAATAACACTTGATGCCAGGAGCTTGGTAGTTCCAGAACCAGCACAGATGGAGTTTGTTCAACATTAAATTGAATTTTCTCAGCCTCATAGTTTAAAATCTCATCAGTTATATACCTACTATATATGTTTGCATACCTGTCTAATATTATGATCGTTTTATCATCCCCCAACATAAAAGTAGTTGGTGATGTGATAAAGTGAGAATGTCAATCTCTAATTTCTAAAGACTCAGAATTACTGCCAAGATTAATTGACTTACTGGAATTTTGAGTTTCCAAACAATAATTCAAAAATACAATAAGTGCAATTATAAAATGCTAACTTCCATAAGAGATTTTTTTCCCCTTGTTCATATGTTTTGGGCAGCTTTGAGGATCTGGAAAGTAGGTGATTAAGTTTATGAATTTGAGTTCCTGGAGCAGAACTTCCACAGGAGGCACAAATCAGTAGTTTGGGTACAAGCAATGGTGGCACTTAACAGGATTATTTCATAATTCACATTAATAAAATTTACGCTGGATTCCTGAAACCACTGTTATAAGCCATGATATCTTTGCCTATCCTTAACTTGTTTTGCATTTTATTTAATGAATATAATTTGTGTGAAACTTCTTAAATATAATATTTTTATGCCTTATATGTAAAAAATTGAATATTAAGTTTCATAATCTTCGTAATACACATGCTGTTTTGGTAGAAAGACAAGTGTGTGAAAATGGATAAGCAAATTCTCTGTGAAATGCACAGTCACAATTAGTCTGAACATAAGCTACAGGTGGTAAGCTTCAAATTTTGAATGATTCCATTACAGGCAAAAATGTCAGATTTTTAAATTGTAGCAGATTTACTTACTGAAAGAGTTTATTGGGATTTATGATAGTCTGTTGCAATTCACAGTTTAAACTTTTGAGACTCTTTAGAATGCCAGTAGGCTAATGTTCAAAACCTTTTAGTGTCTGAGGTAAGATTATTACATTGTTTCCACAGTATGAATGTTTTGAAATGTATCTTTTCTAATCCATATCAATGTTAGGTTCACACTGTACTGACTTCGGCTGAATAGCTCATAAAATTTCAACAGATAACTTAGTGTTTAGTATGCACATAGGAAATATGTAAACCAATATTGTCTGTTCAAAGTTATAATTTTAAGGAACAAAAATAGGAAATTGTTTTGGATTGAAAATTTGTTGAATTTACTCATTATTTTCATCATCTCTCCTCTTCCTTACAATTTCTTAGATTTACTTTTATTGTAAGTTTTGGTATATCAAACTACTGCTGTTCTTCAGTTTGCAACAGCTGTCTGCAGGAAGCAGAGTTTGAATCACATGTCATTGTAGGTCCCATAAAAACTGTCTCATAGTATAATGCATAGAAAAGGAGACCATTCTCCTATCATGACTCTTTTCTGGTACTTTGATAGGCCTAGTGTTGGTTTGATCTGCTATACTGTCTGCACATAAAGTTATTTTGATTTTGATGGCCACTGTCTTCAAAGTCATTGTTAAATGCATGTTGGAATAATAACACTTCTAGAGAATAAACTACACTTTTTGAAAAAGGTTAAAGTATCTTAGATATTACTGTATGTACAAACTCTGTGCTGGGTTCCACCCTCAAGTGTTCATTTATAAATATTTGTGTATTCTCAAATATTTTGTGAACAATTTTGCAAAGCAATACCATTTTGGAGCTGCATCTATGCACAGTGTATTTCTTTAATCAGTCAGTTTGAAGAATTAATATGATAAAGTAGTGTTTGAACCAGGAAGTGTCAAATATTTTAAGTCTACCATCAGATAAATAAAATGAAATGAAGACAGAGAAATAAAAAATTGAGGAAGTGATGAGACAGTTTTTCAAAAAATATAATACTTTTTTGAATAATTAACCTCTAAAGGATTGTAGCTCTCCAATTGTAAAAGTTCAGTATCTGTTTTCCAAAGACTGTTTGGTAGTAAGTAAGGTCTATCAAAATGTTAAAAGTTTCCTTTCACATAGCTTTTTCTGGTGAGCTTATCAGGCAGGTGTAGTGGCTGAATATTGTTTGATGAGTGTCTTGATGATTTCCCAGCGCGGCACAGCTCCTAAAGCAGCTATACATCTGAGACAGCAGCTTCCTGATTTTCACATTTAACTGTTTAGGTGTAGTTGCTGACAGTGTCCAATTTGCACTTCAATAATAGTGGCCGCTGTTAGTCTCTGATATTTCTACAGTGAAATCCAACAAGTTATATATATTTGTTGATCAGTATTGTAACTTCCATCATCAATGGGCAACAAACAATTTTTAATAAGTTATAATCAATGTCTCAAGCAATAATATTGTACAGAATAAAGTTTGGACCTCAAAGACTACTTTTAATTTGATGTTATGATGGGAATTATGTGATTCAAATTTTTGTCTACATTAAATCCCCAGTTTGTGTTGGCTATGTTGCTTAATTTGAATTATTGAATTTTCTGTGAACTGTAACTGATCAAAGAACTTAGTCAAGTTTCGTTCAAATCAAACGTTATCACACCCTTTTTTTATTTAGGCATGATTTAAAAATTTGTATTTTACATAATTTAAATGATGAAAATTGTTGAATAACAAGATATGCACTTTTAAAGCAACCTTCTAAAATCCTGAATCTGTGCAAAGTTTTCAAATTTTTGTTCATCAGTCATCAGATTTAATTCAGTTTTCTATACTTGCTAACATAGCTGTTGTTCGTGTTGCTGAATGCATATCCGTATGCATTTCAAAATGTGGCAGATGGAGTTTAAATTGGATAAATGTGAGTTATTGCATTTTGGTAAAATAAAGAAGGGGAGGATTATGGATACATGTTGTCGAACAGAGAGACCTAGGGATTCAGGTACATAATTCTTTTGAAGTTAGCATCTAATATAGATCCTTTAGCATGCTTGCCTTTATTGCTCAGATCATTGAGTAGAGGAGTAGGCACGTCATGTTGAGGTTGTATAGGATGTTGATGAGGCCTCTTCTGGAATGCTGTGTCCTGTTCTGTTTGCCCTGTTGTCGGAAGGATATTATTAAGCTGGAGATGGTTCAGAAGAGATTTAGCAGGATGTTGTTTGGAATGGAGGGTTTGAGTTATAACGAAAGGCTGGGACTTCTTTCAATGGCGTGTAGGTAGTCAGGTGGTTACCTTTATCGAGGTTTACAAAATCATGTGAAGTATAAGTAAGGTGCCTTTTCCTGGTGGGGCCATTTCCAAACTAGGGGGCATATTTTTAAGGTGAGAGGAGAAAAATCTAAAAAAAGACATGAAGGCAATTTATTTACACAGTGGTCATGTGTGGAATGAACTTCCAAAGGAAATATTGGATGCAGGTGGATAAGTACATGAATATAAAATGTTGGAGGGATATGGACCAAATGCATGCAGGTGGGACTAGCTTATTGGGATTATGTTTGCCACGGATTGGTTGGACTGAAGCATCTGATTCTTTATTACTCCATGACTCTGATTTGACTGTTGACCACTCACAGACATCATTCAAAATATCAGGCTAGTGTCTTCAGGAGTTTGCCAGGTAACCCCCACCACGCAAGTTTAAAAACAACAACTTTAAAGAATGCAAGATTTATTAAGGTAATTAATGGCAATCATGTACTTCCAGTTGAAGGACAAATGTGATTAAAACTGTTAAAGTAACCTTCAAAAGAGGTTTTGATGACCTTTTAACAATCTTAGTTAGTTATTCCATATCGAAGCAATGTTTGAGTATATCTGCTGTCTGTTGTTTCTTCAAATGGATTTGATCAGTTTTCCTTATTGCACTTGTTGCTCATACCTAAGTTCAGGATAAAAATATGTTGGTAAGGTGTAATGTGTAATTTTTAAAAACTATATAAATTATATTGATTTGATTGTATTTTTATGAGCCTTTTCTGCACTTCTGTCCATGAATGGTTGGGTAGTTGCTTAACCTGGTAGATTAGTTGGGGCTTGAATGATTTGAGGTCCAGAAGCTGTGTCAGAAGAAGATAATTTTTAGCCGCTGGATTCATTGTTTTTGTGGAAAGGTGACTCTCTTTCCAGACATTGATTGAACTAAGGATTGATTTGACTTAGTGTCTGCTTGAAAATTATTTGAATTTTCCTCCTTTGATAGCATTCCAAAAGATTATTCATTTATTTATTTACTTACTTATTTATTTAATCCAAAAGTTTATCTAATCCGAATGAACATAAAGCATTGAATTTGTCTGGTAGCACTGCTTCTGAATCAGAAAGTTGTGGTTTCAAGTCTCACTCCAGGGCTAGACTCTCATTTGAACTGAAGGAATGTTGGAGGAGACTTATTGGAGGAAACTGAGGACTTATGTTTGCTTGACCTTGAAGGGGACATTTTGTGTTTTAGTGTTCTGACCAATGCTTTTCCCTAAACAAAATCACAAAAGCAAGCCTTTGTGCTTTTTGGGAGCAGTTGCCTTGTGTGGTTTCCTTTTGATTTGGACCTAAAAAATAATCTAAATGGCATGTTTCAGATCTAGTTTGCTGCTTTTGTTCCATGTAAAAGTAAATTAAACCAAAGGAAGATTAAGAAAGAGTTTAGATAATGCTATTAGTTTGAGTTTATATAGTTGGCAAAATGAAATTAAACAAAATGAAGATTATGATATTTGATGACATTGAGTATTTTGAAATTTCTAAACAAGGATCCTGACAATGCTCAAATTAAAGTTGTTACTTGTGTCTTAGTTACATCTTCTAGACAGTCAAAGTCGTAGTAAGATTCAGTTTAAGAAAATATTTGGACCCAGAACAGCCAAAGTAGATGACAGTCCAAACTCAGATTTTGTTAAATGTAAAATTGAATGCACTTGCATTATTTTAGACCTATACGATTAGATTGCAACATGTTCATGGTGTGATCGAAATAATGGAAAACATAAGAACATAAAAATGTAGAATATAAAAAGGTACTGTGTAGTGTCAACGTTTGCAGATAACACTAAGATGAATGACAAAGCAAAGTGTGTAGAGGACACGAAGTATGCAGAACAATATTAGATAGGTTAAGTGAGTGGACAAGGATCTGGCACATGGAGTACAATGTTGGTAAATGTGAGGTCATCTATTTTGGTAGGATTAATAGCAAAATTGGCTGAAATTTAAATGGTGAAAAATTACATCATGAAGCTGTGCAGAGGGACCTGGGTGTCCTTGTGCATGAATCACAAAATGTTGGTTTGTGGTGCAGCATATAATTAAGAAGGCAAATGGGATATTGTCCTTCGTTGCTAGATGGATGGATTTTAAAATCAGGGAGGTTCTGCTGCAGCTGTATAGGGTTCTGGTGAGGGCACACCTGGAGAACTATCTCCTTACTTGAGAAAGGATGTACTGGCACTGGAGGGGATGCAGAGGAGGTTCACTAGATACATTCCAAGGGAAGAGGGTTAGTGTATGAGGAGAGATTGAGTTGACTGTGACTATTGTCATCGGATTTTAGAAGAATGAGGGGGAATCTTATAGAAACACACAAAATTATGAAGGGAATAGATAAGCGAAGCAGGAAAGTTGTTTCCACTGGTAGGTAAAACTTGAACTAGGGGCAGAGCGTCAACAAGGGGGAGCAGATTTAAGATTGAGTTGAGGAGAACCTTCTTCACCCCTAAGAGTTGTGAATCTCTGGAAGTCCTTGCCCAGTGAAGAAGTTGAGGCTACCTTGTTCAGTGTCTTTAAGGCAAAGATGGATTTTTGAACGGTAAAGCAATTAAAGATTCTGGTGAGCAGGTGAGTAGGTGAAACTGAGTTCACAAAAAGATCAGCCATGATAATATTGAATGGTGGAACAGTCTTGAGGGGCCAGATGACTTACTCCTGCTCCTATTTCTTATGTAGGCGAACATTAGAAAACGAAAGGCTGGTGGAAGTTGTGAAGGTTCAGAAAAACAATGAAAGGTTTTTAAACTTTGGTGTGGCAAGAGTGAACATAGTGGATAGAAAGATAGTCGGTGGTAGAATTTTGAACTATTGAATTTGGCATGTAAGACAGAGCTGACAAGGCTGACAAAAATGGTGTTGTGAAACAATGATGTAACATGTAAGGTTTTCAGAAGGACTTGAGGCAAAGTAAATAGCTCATTAGATGAAATTAACCAGTTTTAATGCTTGGTATAATATTGGGATTGAAACTCCATTGCAAATTGAAGGAAGCAGCACATTTGTGTTCAGTTTGGTTCAGCTGACTGTGTAGGGATTGTATTCAGTACAGCAATAGAGTTTTTACTGCCAAAATATGTTATTTTGGTTAATCTAGTTGTTTTAATTTTAAAACTCTACATCCTAGCCCACTCATTTTCACTTTTTTCACTGCATTGTGCTCTGTTCCCCAAAATATTGTTGGACCACTGGTTATATTTAAAGTTTTGAAACAAAAATACATTTTGGAACATTACATGTTTTCTATTCTGGACCTTAGTCTTGTTGTGTCCTTATGTTGAAAAACTAAAGGAAAAATATGACTTGTGTGCAAGAGAAAAAAAAGAGGAAGAGCCTATTTACAGATTTACTACAGTGATGACCTTTGAACCTGACGTTCATTTAGAACATTTTAGAAAATTCCTTTCATTAACTTGAAAAAAATTGTGTATTTTTAAGAAAATGAAAGTAAATAAAAATATTCCCTCCCTTGTTAACATGTTATGAATGATTCTGTCTTGTGCATCTTTTTAGCTGAGAAATTGGGAAAATAGACATTTGAGCACCCACTTTTGTTGTGGTAACCCTCTTTGTTTTTGTTCTTTTGGCACTGAAAAAGAAATGCGCGGCTGGAATCCAAAGTGCTTTTAAATCAAGTTCTAGTTAATTGCAACTGCATAACATACCAATTCTGAGAAGCGAAGATTTGGAATTTCTGGCTATTTGGTCATATCTACATTGTGTTCATTCATCTATCACTTGATTCATTTGTATGCTTGAGACTATGTAAAGAAAATACCCTTTCTTACTGAATATGGAACTAATTTTCCCAACTGTATCATTACTTCTATTGTTTGATGTTGAATACTTAGTATTTTTGACGAACTATACGATACTGTGTTTGATTGTGGTTCACCTGGAGTAATGAAATATGGGATTCTAGCTTTGAATACCTTAAAGATTGAAATGTTACATATCTTTAAAATCTTGATGTGCATGCTTTTGAGCTCTTGAAGTTTACTGATCTAAAGGAGCCCATTCAACCATTGTGCCTATCCTGCCTCTTTGCCAGAGCAATCTAAAACTTGTCCCTTTTGTGCTGCCCATTCTCATTAAGCCTGAATCTTCCCCTATTTTATATGTTTATTTTTCCACTTAAAACACTCTGTGTCCATGCGTCTGGCTCTTTCCTCTAGTCTACGCGGCTTGAACTCAGAAAACTACACAACCAGATTTAAGCATTATTTCAACTACTGGCTGTAGTAAGACACTTTAAGCTTTAATAATTTGCTGTAGAATAAAAGTTCTCCTAATTTCTCAGTGATTATTTTACATAACCCCTTATCAATAGTTCTCATAGCAGGAAAAATAGTCTTTTGATAATAATATAACAAAATGCTTGGTAGCTTTTTAAAAAAAACGCCAAGTTTCATCATGACTTTCTCTGTTCTAGTTCAAATAAATGTAATATCTCCAGTCCCTCCCATTTTCATTAGTGATAACTGAGTGCGTTTTACAAATTGAATATATTAGTTTTAACGAGGCACCCAAACTGTTTGACGTATCCTATGGATTTTTAAAATCTATATTCTACAATTGTCTATTAGATTGGGTTTACCTTCATTCATTTGCACTTCCAACGAACTTTTTTTATTCATTCTGATGATGGATCATTTATTGTCAATCTCGAGTTCCCCTTGGTTTTAATTTTTTAAAACTCCCTCGATTTGGGGACACTTCCATTAGATTGGACTTTAGTGAATGTGAATCCTTTATTTAAAAAGTGAGGGAGACATAAAGCAGAAAACTACAGGCCAGTTAAAATGTTGAAAGCTATTCTTATCAGGGCACTTGGAGAAGTGTGAGGTAATCAGGCAGTGACAACATGGTTTTGTGAAATGGAAATTAGATTTAATGAATCGGTTGTGGTGTACTTTGGATTTCCAGAATGTATTTGATCAGGTGTCATGTTAAAGATTGTTGTGAAAAACAAAATCTCATGGTATAGCAGTTAGCACATTGGCACAGATAGAAGATTGGATGGCTAACAGAAAGTGGAGAGTAAGTGTGAATGGGCTTTATTTTAAGGCTGGCAAGCTGTACTGAGAAATGTGTCAGAGGGATTGGTGCTGGGATCTCAACTCTGTTTATAGTTTATATAAATAACTTGGATGATGGAAAATTTGCTGCTGACACAAGGATAAGGTAAGTTGTGAAGAGGATACATGAAGATTGCAATAATATTGATTGATTAAGTGAATGAGCAAATATGTGACAAGTGGAGTATTATGTGGGTAATTGTGCAATTATCCATTTTGGCAGGAAGAATAAAAACCCTTTGTTTTGGTCCTAACCTAATGAGTGAAAAATTGCCAACGTCTGAAATGTCGAGAGACCTGGGTGTCCTTGTGCATGAATCTTAAAGTTAGAGTATAGGTAAACCAGAAATTAAGAAAGCTATAAATGCCATTAATTATCGCAAGGGGAAGAGTATGGAGATTATACTTCAGTTATGCAATGCACTTATAAAACCTCACTTGAAGTACTACACACATTATCGATCAATCTTATTTAAAGAAGGACATAAACCTTCAGTGGAGGTTTGAGATTAATTCCTGGAATGTCAGGTTGTCATTTGAGGAAAGGTTGGATGGACTAGTTTTGAGTCTAAAAGGGCAAGAGGTGACTTGGTTGAAACATCTAAAATCTTGAGGGGTCTTGTGTGGATGTTTCCTCTTGTGTGGCTAGGTGCCATTGTTTAAAAATTAGGGGTCACCAAGAAAACGTGGAGATTAGACAAAAGTTTTTTGGAGAGAAGTGAGTTTTGGAACTCTCTCCCTCAAAAGCAGAGTGGGAACAGAATCATTGAATAGTTTAATGGTAGAGGTAAATTCTTGTTAAGCTCAAGGGAATGAAAAGTTATCAGAAGTAGATGGAAATGTGTATTTGTGGTTGCCGTCAGATCAGTCATCATCTTATGGAATGGCAGAGCAGGCTCAAAGGCCTGAATGGCCTACTCCTCCTCCTGATTAATATACACCTACCATAGGAACTAATCTATATTTCTTTTATCAAATCAGTGTACTTTTCTCAATACATTATCAAACCAGCTTGCTTTAAAGAAATCCAAACTTGCTGTTCTTGATTGGCTTATGCATATCAAAAGTTGATTAGTGTTGATTTAAAATTCTGAATAAGTTTTTGTAGCAAGCTTTAGAGTAATTGGTCAGTAGTTATTCTGTTATCTCATTGCATTGAGAGGAATTAGGTCCTCTATCTTCTGTGTGTTTGCAAAAATTTGTAATTTTATGGAGATTTGTTATGTTCTACGTCAGTGCCCCATCATATCTTTACTGTTTTCCTGCAGTTTAATTTCTGACGTCCTGCACCAGTCTTCGCTATCAAGGCTGCAAACCTTTACTGTTGCTATTTTATTTGGACACAAACTTCTATTTTACAATGATCTCTAATTGTTTTTCACATCACTTTCCAGTGCATCTGCAGTTTTGCATTTGGAATATTTTTTATTGAGAAAATGATGTAAAATATTTAATAGCTTTGCCATACTTTCATCCTCTACAATATTAACTTTAATGCTTTAGCAGTTTTTAAAACTTTTTAAATGCTTACCATCAAAAAACATGTTGAGTTTGTGAATAGTTTAACTGAGCCTACAGTGGCTGCAGAGGGAGATGAAATTAGTGGTGAGGGAAAGATGCGCTTCATTGTGTTGTGTGGCGCTACCACCATTCTAACTGGGATAGGCTTTGAACAGATCTAACAACTCAAGACTGGGTACCGGTGTTCCCTGTAATTTTCATCATGGCTACAAGGACCTCCACAGAGCAGTGCAGTGACTTTTGGAACAGGATGTTGATGCCACAATCGGCATGCTGACATTATTTGCTGTGCACGGAGCCTTAAAATGGCAAGCTTTAGAGTAAATTGGTCAGTAGCTCCTCTGTTATTTCATCGCATTGAGAGGAATTAGGTCCTCTACCTTCTGCTGCATGAACCTGTGTGTTGCCACGTGGCTTAAAGAGAATATTTCAGGATGTCCATGAGGTGCTGAGGACCATTAGTAGAAGCAGAAATGTACTCTAACAAGTTGTACTGCAACTTCTCTCACATTTTTTTAAACTGCCAAGTCAGAGCATCTACCTTGGTTAAGAGTACTGAAGGAGCAAGTGAGGACTGCAGATGCTGGAGATCAGAGCTGGAAAAACGCAGCAGGTCAGGCAGCATCTTCCGCCTAGGAACCCTCCAACCACAAGGGATGAACTCAGATTTCTCCAGTTTCCTAATTTCCCCTCCCCCCACCTTATCTCAATCCCAACCCTCGAACTCAGCACCACCTTCCTAATCTGCAGTCTTCTTCCTGACCTCTCCGCCCCCACCCCCACTCCGGCCTATCACCCTCATCTTAACCTCCTTTCCACCTATCGCAATTCAAACGCCCCTTCCCCAAGTCCCTTCTCCCTACCTTTTATCTTAGCTTGCTTGGCACCCTTTCCTCATTCCTGAAGAAGGGCTCATGTCCGAAATGTCGATTCTCCTGCTCCTTGGATGCTGCCTGACCTGCTGCGCTTTTCCAGCAACACATTTTCAGCTAAGAGTACTGAAGGCCATGCTGGGAGCAGCACTAGGCATGCCTAAAAATGAGGGGTCAACCTGGTGAAGCAACAATGCAGACAGTCGAAGCAACAAACAATAAACATGGCTAAGTAATTCCACAATCAATGGATCAGATCTGAGCTCTGCAGTCCTGCTGTATCCAATCACAAGTGGTGGTGGACAATAAAACAACTCTCAATAGAGGAGGCAACGCAAGTATTGCCATCCCCTAGCTCATAAGGCTGAAGCATCTGGAACAATTTTCAGGTGAAGTGTCAAGTGGATGATCCATCTCAACCTCCTCTGGATGTCCTCAGCATCACAGATGTCAGTTTTGAGCCAATTTGATTCAGTCCATCACTGAATTTCCCCAATATTAAACATCCTGGGGGTTACAATTGACCAGAACAGAACTGGAATAGCCATATAATTAATATGCTTACAAGAGCAAGGCAGAGGCTGGACTCCTCAATGCCTGTCCACCAACTATAAGACCCATATCAGTAGTCTGATGGAATACCCCCCACTTAACTGGAGTGGTGCAGCTTCAACAGCATTCGAGACGCTTGACACTATCCCATTACAAAGCCACCCATTTGCCTGATGTTATATGTATGCATATTCACTGGCCTCTTCACAGACCCTCAGTAGCAGCAGTGTGTACTGTCGACAAGATGTGTTGTGTAAATTCACTGAGGTTCCTGAGACAGCATCTTTTCAAGCCCATGACTGCCACCATCTAGAAAGACAAGAACAGCAGATACTTGGGAATACCACCACCTGCAAGTTCCCCTTAAGACCACTCACCATCCTGACTTGAAAATGTAAAGCCATTCCTTCAGCATTTCAGTTAATGATCAAAACTGTGGGACTGAAGAGGATGTGGGAGATAGTATGGCAAGGAAATGATTATGCATATGAAAAACTTAAAAAGGAGTTCTTACCAGTTGATACATACATGTGAAGACAAAAGGGGTGTATGTCATTTATATACTTTACAGTGTGAAAACAGGCCCTTCGGCCCAACAAGTCCACACCAACCCTCCAAAGCATAATCCATCTGGACTCCTTTCCCTACATTTTACCCCTGACTATTCACCTAACATTATGGGCAGTTTACCTGACCTGCACATCTTTTGGAGTGTGGGAGGAAACCGGAGCACCGGAAGAAAACCCATCCAGACACTGGGAGATTGTGCAAACTCCACACAGACAGTCACTTGAAGTGGGAATTGAACCCAGGTCCTTGGTGCTATGAGGTAGCAGTGCTAACCAATGAGCCACTGTGCCACCCTAAATATAGATATGTATTTGACAACTTTGCGATTATTCCACTAATAGGGTAACCTTACTATTTTCTTCTGGTGCAGCATTCCTATTCTATGTATTTTTATTTCACATTGAACCTAATTGTGACATGGTTGTTATTTTCCAATTCCTGTATTCTGATTTTGTTTATTTTCCAGAAATTAAATCCAATGTGGCATGATGACTATTTGGATAGAAATATGCAAGGGTATGGGGAAAATGCAGGCACTCGATAAGGATGCTTGTTTGAAAAGCTATTGTAGGAATGACCTCATTCTGTGAAGTTTTTTTTCCCCTGAGTTGGGCTATGTTCACAATACTGGTCTAGGAAATGTGTTCCCCGCTTTGACCACTTACATTTCCAAAATAAACTGATTTAAGGGAACAGTTAAAATCACCAATATTATTGCCCTCTTGCTTGATTTTCCAGACTGTAGATAGATCTCCTCCCAACACACCTCCCAATGTTTTGTGAGCTTTAATGTACACTTAAGAGATATAATCTTTTTACTTTCTTCCTTACTCTGTGCATGTGATTCATTTTTATTGCAACTCCAAAGAACTTCTTACTGTTTAAGCAGTATAACGGAGGGGGGGAAGGGTGCTCAGACCTTATCATTTGAGTAAGAAGAGACCAATGATGAAGTTGGAAGAAGTAAGATTTAAGAGGCGTTTTGAAAACTAGGTGGGTTGCAAGGTGATAGAGATTTTAGAAGTGTCAGAATCATATCTGAAAAACTGATGGACTAGAGCTGTAATCTAGATTCAGCGGAATTTGTGGGCTTGTGGTCTTGTAATTGAAGATGATACATTAAGAAATCATGGCTAATAGTGCCATCACCGTTATTTGCCGGCAGCTGTAGTTAGTGGAATATAGTGGTAACGGATATGTGGTCTGCAAGGATAAAGATTAGCTGAAGCTTGTAAAGGGTGAAACAGTGGAGCTGGTTTGTAGAGCTTTAGAAAATTTACCTAATGGTGACCAAGGAATGAATGATATCTTTAACAGCAGTAGGGAGTGGTAGAAGCATTGGTGAATAGTCAGAGGATTTACTGAGTCTGAGCCAAAACCAGAGATTTACTTTTAGCTTTCATTAGTTGAGAATTTGGTGCCAGAAAGGCAGTTAGAATATTATAGCAACAGCTTGAATGAATAAACATTGCAGCAAGAAAGTGGGTGTCACCATGATGAAATATTGTGCGTTGACTGTGAGAGATTTGGTCATTGAGCTGCAAGCATGAATGACACAAAGACACTGGAGGCTGTGATTGAGGAGGAAAAGTGTGTTTTGGGGAAACAAACACAAAACGTACAGTCAAGGGAGAATTGATTTTTACAGTGAAATGAGAAGCATTGTTTTGAAGGCCAAAGGTGTTAGTGAACTTGTCCACAATGAGCTTTTGAGAATATGGATAATTTTCAGGGCTATACAGAAGAAATGACTGACGCTGACTGTTTGCATCCTTCCATTCTGCAGAATATTTAATGTGCAGAGAGGGGTAGGAAGGGATTGGTAGAGCTGACAAAAGCAGACCCAGCAATGTAAGAATCAGGTAAGGGTTGTCTCCAGAAGTCCCAAAGCTCAAATAACCAATAAGGAACTTTGACACTGTTGTCACTGTTACATAGGAAACATGACAGCTAATTTATGCATAGATGGCTCCGCAAAAAGCAACGTGGCAGTGACAAGATAATCTTTCTCTTTACTTTTAACACCTTTGCACCTCACTGTACCATAAACCCACAGATTACCTCATGATGCTATATTTCTCTAGCTTCCCTTTAAAACATATTAAAACAGCCATCCCCAGCAACAAGCCCTACACATACACAGGATCTGTTCAGATGAGGAGGAATGTGACAGACACCTGAAAGTGCTCAAGGATGCCCTCATAAGATGAGGGTATGATGGTCAACTCATCGACTGCCAGTTCTGACGTGCCACAGCGAGAAACCGTGATGACCTCCTTAGGAGACAGACATGAGCTACAACCAATAGGTACCTTTCATTGTCCAATACTTCCCGGGAGCCGAAAAACTGCGCCATATTCTTTGCAGCCTGCAACACGTTATCGATGAGGATAAGCACCTCGACAAGACCTTCCCCACACCTCCACTTCTCTCCTTTAAACAGCCACCAAACCTCAAATGGATCATTGTTTGCAGCAAACTGTCCAGGACTACACCATACAACCTTGTGACAGCAGCAGCTGCAAGACGTGTCAGAGTGTTGACACTGATACCACCATTGCACGTGGTGACTCCTCTCACTATGAATGCGACAGGTCCTCGTGACTTTTCCAATGTTGTTTATTTCATACGCTGCAGGCAAGGATGCCCTGAGGCGTGGTACATTGGTGAGACCAGCAGACGCTACGACAACGGATGAATGGACAATGCGCAACAAATGCCAGGCAGGAGTGCTCTTCCCCAGTAGGGGAACAGTTCAGCAGTCTGGGGCATTCAGTCTTGGACCTTCAGGTGATCATCCTCCCAGGTGGACTTGGGGACAAGCAACAACGCAAAGTGGCTGAGCAGAGGCTGATAGCTTGGCTATCACCCATGAGAATGGCCTCAACTGGAACCCTGGGTTCATTTCATACTACAGGTGACCTCACTGCACTATTTCCTCCTGCTCTCGCTTGTTCTCTCGCATGCTATTTCTCTTTTGCTCACTCTCTCGATCATTCACTCATTCACATGCGCACACATGCACCTCCTATACTCACCCATGCATACACCCTCTTACAGGCTTATACCCCATCACACACTCACACATACTCTTTCACATGCTCGCTCGCTCGCTCACTCACTCACTCACTCTGTCCTGCTTGCACACACATATAAGCTTATGGGGTGAATTTATATTTACAGAATTGCATTTTATTTTGCTAAAACTGCATAAATCCAACATTGGGACACAGACAAACTTTAACCTCATGCCAATAATGCATTGTCTGAGCTGAGATGGCACCTATTGTTAGAAAAGCTAAAGCTATCTTGAGAATGTGACTTAAAAGGAGTTCTGGGGTTTAGATGTTAAAGAACCGAAACTAGCATATCCCATTCTAAAAGATGAAAGACTTAATCTACATTTGTTTAATACATTACAGCACCGTGACACTCTAACTCCTTTGCTATAAATTCTGTGTCATTTGATCTTATATCCACAACCACCTGATGAAGGAGCAGCGCTTCAAAAACTAGTGCTTCCAAATAAACATTTTGGACTATGACCTGGTACTGTGTGATTTTTAACTTTGTCTACCCCACCAACACCGGCACCTCCAAATCATTTCTTTTTACTGATAATAATTAAAAATTAATAGGATTCCTGGAAAAATAGCTTGGCTTCTGTTTTACATAAAACCTGAGGATGTTTTATCTCACCTGAAAGAGCAGATTGGGCCTCTGTTTAGTATCTCTTATGAAGGATGGTATCACACTGACTGACTATGCAGCATGTTTTCAGTGCTCAGTTAGAGTGTTAGTGTATATTTTGTGTCCAAGTTTCTGCAGTGGTGCTTACAAAACCTTCTGATTCGGACAAGAGTGCTTCCAACTGGACCACAGGTGATGGAGAGAGGATCCATTCATCTCCGTCAACAGGGCTACACTTCAGCTAGCTTGCCAAAGGGAAAAAGCTGAATGTAAGCCCGGTGTGGTATCTGGTTTCCTATTGAGTAATCAGTAAATTTAACTGGAATTTTCTAGAAACTGCAGGATTCCTTATCAGTGATATCAACTAGTAGTTGGTTAGAAATATTGGTATTGCAGACTCTGAACTAGTTTAAAATGTCAAAGTTATTTCTATATTTGTTGCTTGATTGCAGATGAGCTAGGAAAGAGTCATAGTACTGTTGTTAAGTGGCTGAGTAGTACACACTGGCTTTCTTTGTGTTCTGAGGTTGATGAAATGTAATTAACACCAGACCAGTAATACTCCTACAGTTCTTCTGCACAATATGGTTGAATAATTCATTGTGTGAACAATTTCAAACTTTAAGCAAGAATTCATAAACCTTTTGGATTTGTTATACTCCCACAGGTAAATTGCTCTACTGTACAGATAAGAGGAAAAAAAAACCCAAGTGCTTAGTGCAACAGTAAATTTGCAACATTGTTATTTCCCAGCTTATCCAGATCCTGTTCAGCTATCCAAAATTAAGATGTGCAAATGAATTCATCCCAATATTGTTTTAAAGAAAGCATGGTGGAATGTCTGATTTGCCTGTTGAATAGTCATCTACCTTGTTCTTGGCTATTGGTCAGACAACTAAACCCGAGACTCTACAACTGTAGAGTCTCCCACCCGCCCTCCTCCTCTAACCTAGTTAATAAGGTAAGGTTCATTCAAAACTTCCTCTATTGAATATAAGTTTTTTTTTAATTGATTTTATAGCAACTTGAACTAAGCTTTCTACTTTAGTACTGAGTGGGTGTTCAGATAAGTCGGGTATGGATGCTAGGGCAGTTGTTTGCTCCTCCTGCAGAACGTGGCAGGTGGAAGTCATGGCACACTTCTCCGCTGGCTACGTCTGTGGGAAGTGCACCCAACTCCAGCTCCTTGAAAACAGTGTTAGGGAATTGGAGCTGAAGCTGGATGAACTATGGATCATTCGGGAGGCTGAGGGGGTAATTGAGAGGAGGAACCGGGAGTTGGTCACTCCTAAGGCTCAGGACAAGGATAAATGGGTTATAGTTAGGGGGAGGAAAGGGGACAGTCAGACAGTGCAGAGATCCCCTGTGGACATTCCCCTCATCAATAAGTATACCGTTTTGGATACAGCTGGGGGGGGATGGCCTACCAGAGGAAAGCCATAGCAGTCAGTTCTCTGGCACTGAGCCTGACACTGTGGCAAAGAAGGGAAGGGGGCAGAATAGAAAAGTACTCGTGGTAGGGGACTCAATAGTTAGGGGAATCGACAGGAGATTTTGTGGTCAGGATCGGGATTCCCGGAAGGTATATTGCCTCCCTGGTGCCACGGTCCGGGACGTCTTCGATCGGGTGTATAAGGTTCTAAAAAGGGAGGGCGAACAGCCAGAAATTTTGTTACATATTGGCACTAATGATATAGCCAGGAAAAGGATTGAAGATATAAAAAGTGATTTCAGGGAGTTAGGATGGAAGCTGCAAAGCAGGACGAACAGAGTAGTGTTCTCTAGTTTATGACCGGTGCCACGAGATAGCGAGGCGAGGAACAGGGAGCGGGTGCAGCTTAATACGTGGCTGCGCAGCTGGTGTAGGAGGGAGGGCTTCAGATATGTAGATAATTGAGATGCCTTCTGGGGAAGGTGGGACCTGTACAAGAAGGACGGGTTGCATCTGAACTGGAAGGGGACCAATGTCCTGGGTGGAAGGTTTGCTCGAGTAGTTAGAGAGGGTTTAAACTAGTATGGCAGGGGGGTGGGAACCTGAGCTGTATATCGGAGGTGAGAGTTGATGCAGATGAGGCAATAGCAAGAGGTAGACCAGCTAGTGGGAAGGATTTTCCTGGCAAGGAACTAAGGTATCAGTTAAAGTGTGTTTGCTTTTAACGCAAGGAGTATCAGGAATTAAAGTAATGAGCTTAGAGCATGGATCAGTACTTGGTGCTATGATGTTGTGGCCATAATAGAGACATGGGTTTCTCAGGGGCAGGAATGGTTGCTGGATGTTCCAGGGTTTAGAGCATTTAAAAAGAATAGGGAGGGGGGAGAAAAGAGGAGGGGGTGTAGCACTACTAATCAGAGAGGGTATCACAGCTACAGAAGCTTCCATTGTCAAGGAAGATCTGCCTACTGAGTCAGTATGGGTGGAAATTAGGAACAGCAAGGGAGCAGTCACCTCATTAGGGGTTTACTATAGGGCCCCCAATAGCAGCAGGGAGGTGGAAGAAAGCATAGGTCGGCAGATTTTGGAAAAGTGTGAACGTAGTAGGGTTGTTGTAATGGGTGACTTTAAATTTCCCAATATTGATTGGAACCTCCTTCGAGCAGATGGTTTGGAAGGAGCTGTTTTTGTAAGGTGTATTCAGGAGGGTTTCCTAACTCAGTACATTGACAGGCCGACGAGGGGAGAGGCCATTCTAGACTTGGTGCTCGGAAACAATCCGGGGCAGGTATCAGATCTTGTGGTGGGAGAGCATTTTGGTGATAGTGACCACAACTGCCTCACATTCTACATAGCTATGGAGCTGGAGAGGATTAGGCAAAATGGGAGGATATTTAATTGGGGAAGAGGAAACTATGATGCGATTAGACAAGAGTTAGGAAGCATGGACTGGGAGCAATTGTTCCATGGTAAAGGCACTATAGACATGTGGAGACTGTTTAAGGAACAGTTGTTGCAAGTGATGACTATCTATGTCCCTCTGAGACAGGCAAGAAGTGGTAAGATAAAGGAACCTTGGATGACGAGAGCAGTGGAGCTTCTCGTCAAAAGGAAAAAGCTGGCTTACGTAAGGTGGAGGAAGCTAGGGTCAAGCTCAGCTCTACAGGATTACAGGCAGGCGAGGAAGGAGCTTAAAAATGGTCTGAGGAGAGCCAGGAGGGGGCACGAGAAAGGCTTGGCAGAACGGATTAGAGAGAACACAAAGGCATTTTACACATGTGAGGAATAAGAGAATGGTCAAAGAAAGAGTAGGGCCGATCAGGGATAGCATAGGGAATTTGTGTGTGGAGTCTGAGGAGATAGGGGAAGCCCTAAATGAGTTTTTTGCTTCTGTCTTTACGAAAGAAACAAACTTTGTAGTGAATGAAACCTTTGAAGAGCAGGTGTGTATGCTGAAATGGATAGAGATAGAGGAAGCTGATGTGCTGAAAATTTTGTCAAACATTAAGATTGACAAGTCGCCAGATTTGTCCTCGGCTGCTTTGGGAAATGAGAAATGCAATTGCTTCGCTACTTGCGAAGATCTTTTCATCCTTGCTCTCCACTGGAGTTGTACCTGATGACTGGAGAGAGGCAAATGTAATTCCTCTCTTCAAGAAAGGAAATAGGGAAATCCCCGGCAATTACAGACCAGTAAGTCTCACGTCTGTCGTCTGCAAGGTGTTAGAAAGGATTCTGAAGGATAGAGTTTATGACCATTTGGAAGAGCATGGCTTGATTAAATGCAGTAAACACGGCTTTGTGAGGGGCAGGTCATGCCTCACAAACCTTATCGAGTTCTTTGAGGATGTGACTAGAAAGGTTGATGTAGGTCGAGCTGTGGATGTGGTGTATATGGACTTCAGCAAGGCATTTGATAAGGTTCCCCATGGTTGGCTTATTCAGAAGATCAGGAGGAATGGGATACAGGGGAACTTAGCTGTCTGGATACAGAATTGGCTGGCCAACAGAAGACAGCGAGTGGTAGTAGAAGGAAAATATTCTGCCTGGAAGTCTGTGGTGAGTGGTGTTCCACAGGGCTCTGTCCTTGGGTCTCTACTGTTTGTAATTTTTATTAATGACTTGGATGAGGGGATTGAAGGATGGGTCAGCAAGTTTGCAGATGACACAAAGGTTGGAGGTGTCGTTTTCAGTGTAGAGGGCTGTTGTGGCTGCAGCAGGACATTGACAGGCTGCAGAGATGGGCTGAGAGGTGGCAGATGGAGTTCAACCTGGATAAATGTGAGGTGATGCATTTTGAAAGGTCGAATTTGAAAGCTGAGTGCAGGATTAAGGTTAGGATTCTAGGCAGTGTGAAGGAACAGAGGGATCTTGGGGTGCAGGTACATAGATCCCTTAAAATGGCCACCCAAGTGGACAGGGTTGTTAAGAAAGCATATGGTGTTTTGGCTTTCATTAACAGGGGGAATTGAGTTTAAGAGTCGTGAGATCTTGTTGCAGCTCTATAAAACTTAGGTTAGACCGCACTTGGAATACTGCGTCCAGATCTGGTCGCCCTATTATAGGAAAGATGTGGATGCTTTGGAGCGGGTTCAGAGAAGGTTTACCAGGAGGCTGCGTGGACTGGAGGGCTTATCTTAAGAAGAGAGGTTGACTGAGCTCAGACTTTTTTCATTGGAGAAAAGGAGGAAGAGAGGGGACCTAATTGAAGTATACAAGATAATGAGAGGCATAGATAGTCGATAGCCAGAGACTATTTCACTTCTAACACGAGGGGTCATAGTTTTAAGCTGGTTGGAGGAAAGTATAGAGAGGATGTCAGAGGTGGGTTCTTTACACCGAGAGTTGTGAGAGCATGGAATGCGTTGCCAGCAGAAATTGTGGAGACAGGGTCATTGGGGACATTTAAGAGACTCCTGGACATGCATATGGTCGCAGAAATTTGAGGGTGCATATATGAGGATCAGTGGTCGGCAAAACATCGTGGGCTGAAGGGTCTGTTCTGTCCTGTACTGTTCTATGACTGAAAGATATATTAAGGTAATATTGATTTGCTTTTCTACTTATGTCTAATGCTCAGGTTTACTGGTGCTGTTCCACTTAGTTGTGTCTTTCTGGCAATGACATGCTTTTTGCTTATGATGCCTGTTGTTACCCTTTCAATTTCTTTCTTTTTGTAAAAGTATTACTAAATTGCAATGTGCAACAGACTGCAGACAAGTGCTGTTTTCACTACTGGCTCCATTAGGAAAATTAAAGCATTTATCCTACTTATTTCTAATAGCAATACAGACCCCAATCTACAACTGGAACCACTTGTGCTAATCATGTTAACAACTAGAGCTAGTACATGTGCATCTGTGATTTGTTTCTTGATGCACAATGGCAGTGTGATGTGAGCCTACTTATGGATGGGGCCAGTACAGCATAATCTTGTCAGCATGGCAGAAAACATGTCTAATGATTAGTCTGTTATTGTGCTTTCTATGCTAAATGAATTTCACATACACTGAAGCTTTCTAGATTAAGCCGTATTTGATGAAGTGACCAGCCCAGAGCTTTCGGAGCTACATCATGTCTTACCAAGGCAATATATTTTTCCCACTTTTCCAATTTTTCCATCTAGAATTAGCAGCTGTTGAAGATGAATGAAATGGCTGCAGCCACACTATTGTAAGAAATTACATGATGCTTCAGTGAACTAGAAGTCTAATTATTCATCAAATTCACTTCAACAGCTCTGAATTCTGTAGCATATGTTTAATTTTCAATTGTGTTTATAACAAATGAAACTAGTACCCAGTGAGTTTATATGAAGATATGAATAATGCTACAAAGTAGAGTTGCACACTGAGTTAGCTCAGTTGAATGGAAAAAAAACCCAAAATGCATTGAATCATTCTTTGTTTCCTGTATACTCCTCAAATGTTTTTCTTACTGATGGATTTCATTTATCTTTATGACCATAAGCATTCAGGCTGTGTTGTTAGAGGAAAGTCCGTATGTCCCAAGGGACCCAGGGAAGAGGGATAAAAATCCACCTGAATACATGGAATTCTGCAAGTTTTTCTTTCCTCAAAAAAAACCAAATGATTAATGGACTTTATCTATATTTAACATAAAGCATTCGATCAAGTTTTTGGGAGACAGTACTTTGATGTGTAAACTTTTGTTCTGCTTTTTATTAGTAGGCTTCCAGCAGTTTTTCTTTAGTAATAATACCAAAATAAATTGAGTATGCCAGCAGGTCATATTAAAATATCCCACAAAACATGAAGTGATGGTACTTAATTCTATGATGCTAGTACTGCAGGAATTGGAATTCAAGATGAAGCAACAGTAGTAAAAATGATCACTTATTGGTACAGCGGTGCTATCAGTAACTGTTAGACCTGTACCCAACATTTGGGAACAAAAGTGAAAATAACAGTAATAAATATACTGATTAACTAACTTCCAGTCTGGTTTGATCTTACTGATTATTTTGCATATGCTTCTACTCTAAGTAAAGCCTCTGCTGCTTTTTAGAAATTACTATTTTTGATTATGGTGATACTTCATTTGAATCTGGTGAATTCAGCCCCATGATCTTTTTTTTAATTGTGCGCTCGTATGGAAGATCTGTATCGATGTGTGCGGAGGAAAACTGAAAAGTTAGGTATATCTAAAAGGAAAAATCAACATTCCAAGGTTCAATTTGATTATGCATTCTTCAAGAATCCCAAGCATGTTTGCTGGCCTCAAGCATAGTTTATAGAGGCAGATGTGCTGGAGATATTGGAAGACTGCATTGTTGAATAACCAGAATGGAACCTGAAAAGATTCTATTTTCATGGATTTGACTGGTTTCTAAAAGTTAATTAGTTGCTTCTTGTATATACCAATTATTTGTTTTCTCTCTATTGTTAAGGACTTATGGTGGATAGATTCTTACAGCCAATCATAACACAACTTGTCTGCTTTTCACCCTGTGGATTTTACAATGCTCAATAGGACTGCGTGTCATTTGCTTTTTTTTGGAATGACATAGACATGTAAGGCAATAGGTTTACAGGTGCTAAATCGTAATTCAAACTGTGTGCTTCTAAATAATGTAGCCTGAGGCAATCCACTAAGAAGCTTGTTAATATGAATTGTACAAGACCTGACTCCATAAGCTTGGGAGTGGGGACTTTTGCTGATGATTGAACAGTGTTCAGTACCATTTGTGACTCATGAGATGCTAAAACAGTCCATGCCCATATGCAGCAAGAACTGGACAACATCCAACCTTGGGCTGATAAGTGGCGAGTAATGTTTCATTCCATGCGAGTGTCCGGAAATGATCACCTTCGCTGAGAGAGAATCTAGCCGTTGCCCATGACATTCAATTTTTATTACGTCGCTGAATGCCCCCACTATCAACATTCTGGCGCAGGAAAGGAGCTTTACCATTGAACAGAAATAAACTGGATGAGCAATATAAATTACTGTGGCTACAAGCGCAGGTCAGAGGCTCGGAATTCTATGGCAGGTAACTTGCCTCCTGTGTCCCTAATATCTGTCATCCATTTACAATACACAAGTCACAGTGTGATGCTGTACTTTCCACAAGCCTGCACGGGTGTAGTTCCAACTTTTAGTTAAGAAATTTGACACTGTCCAAGACAAAGCAGCTGGCTTGATTGGCACTTCATCCATCACCTTCGACATTCCCTTCCTTCAACACCAATGCACAGTGGCAGTGGTATGAATCAGAGGATTGCCATAGTACAAATTTGTGGTGCAGTAATCGTATGACTGCTATAAGCGCTCAGGTATGCTGCACATCAGCTTCTGAGTACTAGCCAAAAAAGAGCAGATAGTTATCCCATTTTTCTTGGTTTAATTTGATATAAGTTTCTGAAACAAGACTGGTTAAATGTCTATGCTAACAGTATGTGCCCTTGCCTCTCACCACCAAACTACTACCGACACCTGCTTTTATTTATATATAAATTATTAGGATTTACTGGTACCTAAATGATCAGCACATTGACTGGAATCCTGATAAACATTTCAGTGGTGAGAACTCAAATCAATGGAGAACAAATTTATGCTGCACTGGGGGAAACTGGTGGTTGAGACCCCAGGTGATTTCACTGAGTTTTTGGGTCAGCTAAAATGAGATTTAAAATTAAAGTAAGATTTTGTGGCTTCTCTTGAACTATTCTAAATTGAATGTGTGCTTTAACCTGACTAGCCACCTCAGTAACTGAAAAATGTTTTTTTTAAAACAAGGTTTCAGTAAATTGTTAAATTATTAAATAACAATTGGAACAGAAAAATGGCATTCACATATAATGTACCTTATTGTGTTTTACATTGGTGATCAGATCATCGAACTGGTGGAGTAATTAGAAGTAGAACAATACAGCACAGAACAGGCCCTTCGGCCCACGATATAGTAGTAGAAAGTGCACGTATAAAATAACATTTAAACAGTTATAGTGAAAATACTAATTAAATAACTTTGGGTTTTTTTAAGGGAAATGAAAGCACTAAATAATATGGCTAGCATTTGTGGGTGAATCATAATGTTTTTTATAGGAAAGGTGTATTGTAATATCACATGCAATTATTTGATGGAAAACTGTCAAGTGTAATTTGCTCTCAAAATAAAGTGTTTTTATAATTAAAAACTTTTTAAACTCTTATTTAAATATTTCAGTATATGTTTTCACAACTTTTCTGTTGCATAGATCAGACATTTAAGTGTAAAATTATTCGTCTTGTACTTTGTGGCAATCCAGAAATCCTAAGGATCATTTTGAGTGTATACTGAACAATGATTATATTTGGAGGATTCAATTTTTTGTTCCATTGTTATTTGATCTGGTTATTTTACTACTTTTAATTTGTGAAGTGTTGACATTTTCAAGAATGGTTGTACCATCTCATTTGTGGCCACTCCTATTTATCAATTTATCAATCTAGAATTTCTAGTGAATGTGCAGGATCTAGTACAAAGTTTTATAGGTGAGAAGGATCCCAATAGGTGTAAAACCGAATAGGTGCACCTATAAAGGCAGGTGTCATTCCAGACTGTTCATGTTTTATATGGAGAGCTGTCTGAAGTATTTTACACTTCCAAAAAAAAGCAGTCCCTTGCAGAAGGCATAAATTAAGTTACAAATATGTGCCTGCATATAACCAGACTAGAGTGTGTTGGGTTTGGACAGATGTAGAATGACTATCATGCCACCCATCTAACGTCAAAATTAAATAGTCTGTTAAATGTTTACTGAATATTTAAAAACACAAACATTTTACAAAAGGTATACTTTTCTGGTTAAGTTTTTGTGTTGTTTTATTGTGCTAACAGTATTAATTCCCAGAATGCATAGATTATGGTAATTTTTGTGTTCATTACACAATAAGTAACCTTGAATAAGCATTCACTTTTTAAAAATATAATTTGTTGTTTTCTTTTTCTATGTCTACATTCTAGATGACTGAAATAATGATTGAGTTGATGAGTTTTTGCATTAATTGAGCATTGAAATTTTGATTTGATCAATTACGACACATTAGTGCTGTAATTGCAAGCATTTTGTGATCTACCACAAAATCAAGTTACAGCCATTTGTAATAAAACAGAAAGGGATGCTGTGTTCTACAAATTGTGTCACTTCTGTTGAGATAAAGATTATTAGTGTAACATTTCTCAGTGTTTGTAAATGGTTTGAGGTGACCTTGTTTCATTTATGTATTTTGGTGATGCAATTGGACTGTTCTTCTCTGGGATTTGTTTCAGACCTGGACCAAGCCAATTTGTTGAAGTAATAAGCTAAATGTTCCCACAGTCTTGAAGCCCTTTTACAATAATACTGAAAGGATATCCTCACAGTATGGTATGTAAACCAAAAATAGCCATTGAATTTCACTGTGATTGTGCTGTGATTCGTAAAAGTGGATAAATCCCCAGGACCTGATCAGGTGAACCCTAGAACTCTGTGGGAAGCTAGGGAAGTAATTGCGGGGCCTCTTACTAAGGTATTTGTATCATCAATAGTCACAGGTGAGGTGCCAGAAGACTTGAGGTTGGCTAACATGGTGCCACTGTTTAAGAAGGGTGGTAAGGACAAGCTAGGGAACTATAGACAAGTGCGCCTGACCTCGGTGGTGGGCAAGTTGTTGGAGGGAATCCTGAGGGACAGGGTGTACATGTATTTGGAAAGGCAAGGACTGATTTGGGATAGTCAACATGGCTTTGTGCGTGGGAATCGTGTCTCATAAACTTGACTGAGTTTTTTGAAGAAGTAACAAAGAGGATTGATGAGGGCAGAGCAGTAGATTTGATCTATATGGACTTCAATAAGGCATTCAACAAGGTTCCCCATGGGACACTGGTGAGCAAGGTTAGCTCTCATGGAATGCAAGGAGAACTTGGCATTTGGATACAGAACTGGCTGAAAGGTAGAAGACAGAGGGTTGTTTTTCAGACTGGAGGCCTGTGACCACTGGAGTGCTACAAGGATCGGTGCAGTGTCCACTACTTTTCATCAATTATATAAATGATTTGAATGTGAGCATAAGAGGTGTAGTTAGTAAGTTTGCTGATGACACCAAAATTGGAGGTGTAGTGGACAGCGAAGAATATTACCTAAAATTACAACAGGATCTTGATTAGATGGGCCAGTGGGTTGAGAGGTGGCAGACGGAGTTTAATTTAGATAAGTGTGAGGTGGTGCATTTTAGGAAAGCAAATCTGAGCAGGACTTATACAATTAAATATTAAGGTTCTAGGGAATGTTGCTGAACAAAGAGACTTTGGAGTGGTTCATAGCTCCTTGAAAGTGGAGTCGCAGGTAGATAGGATAGTGAAGAAGGCATTTAGTATGCTTTCCTTTATTGGACAGTGCGGGAGGTCACGTTGCGGCTGTACATGACACTGGTTAGGCCACTGTTGGAATATTGTGTGCAATTCTGATCTCCTTCCTATTGGAAAGATGTTGTGAAACTTGAACAGGCTCAGAAAAGATTTACAAGGATGTTGCCAGAGTTGGAGGTTTTACGCTATAGGGAGAGGTTGAATAGACTGGGGCTGTTTTCACTGTAGGGTTGTAGGCTGAAGGGTGACCTAATAGAGGTTTATAAGATCATGAGGGGCATGGATGGGATAAATAGACAAAGTCTTTTCCCTCGGGTGGGTGAGTCCAGAACTAGAGGGCATAGGTTTAGAGTGGGAAGGGAAAGATATAAAAAAGACCTAAGAGGCAACGTTTTCACGCAGAGGGTGGTACGTGTATGGAATGAGCTGCCATAGGATGTGGTGGAGGCTGGTACAATTGCAACATTTAAGAGGGATTTGGATAGTTATATGAATAGGAAGGGTTTGGAGGGATATGGGCCATGTGCTGGCAGGTGGGACTAGATTGGGTTGGGATATCTGGTCGGCGTGGACGGGTTGGACTGAAGGGTCTGTTTTCATGCTGTACATCTCTATGACTGTATGAGCGTGGCTTCTTTTCCAATATCTGGACCCATTGGGGCTCTTGGGATAACTAGAGCTGAGTCTTTAGATGAATAACAGCTGTGCAATAGGGTAGTTGCATATATTTTACTACTATAAAGGAACTGCATAAATCTATTTATTTCCTATTTGATCCACAACTTAGATGCACTATAAATTGTGCAGTACTCATGAATGCAAGCAAAATCATCCATGTTTTATAAAAAATGAACCACTTGACATTGCTATGTATGTATTAAGGAAGTATTAAGGAATAACATCATTCTGAGCATTTGTGTGGAATGCTTTACTGGTCTGGAGAGCAGATGTGTTTTAGGAGCTGAATACAGGAGGACGATCTTAACATTTTACCTGATCATTGAAATATCCGACATAGACATGTTTATTGTTGACACTAGGCAAAATGATTTTGTTAGGCGAAAGTGATGACTGCAGATGCTGGAGATTAGAATCGAGAGTGTGGTGCTCGAAAAGCATAGCAGTTTAGGCAGCTTTTGAGGAGAGGGAAAATCAACGTTTCAGGCAAAAGCCCTTCATCAGGAATGGTTCTGTTGCAAATTTTCAATTCTGCATCTTCTGTGCTTAATCAAGTTTTACTTGTGAATGGAGTTAGATTCATTTGTGCAAGTTCCCACTCGAAGTGATACCAAAATATTATTGGTTTGACAGTTTGCTCCTAATATTTCCTTTGACTTTTTTTTTGTGCCTCACATTCACAAGCATCTAAAGGTTCAATCAAATCAACAGCTTGCTATTGGGGTAAAAGTGAAAGCCTTCAACACTATTTCTGCCCTTTTTAGTTAGTCGCACATTACATCGATACTTTGAGTTTATAAGGTGAGGTGTTTAAAAATATATGCGTAGTCTGTTGAAGTACAGCATGAAGTCATGAATTACATTCATACTCAGTGATGCTGTCTTCATTTCAGTTATTTAATTATCTGCTTCAAAAAGATCTTAGGACCTTAGGTAATAGAAGTAGGTCCCTTGAGCCTGCTCGGCCATTCAGTGGGACCCTGGCTGACCTGGCACTCTGATATGAGCTTTCCTGCTCTTTCCTCATAGCCCTGCTGAACTGTCTTCTCTGGAATAACAGTTTCTCAATGAACTATATAGTCATTTTACAGGGAGAAGCATCTAGTTAAGGCAACCTATGTATTAATTGGGTGACAGTTACAATCAATGAGTATCAATAGCAGAGATCAAGCCCTTTATTGTTATTCAATAAATGTCCTTAACCTTGTTAGCTAGATTCATACAATGGATATTTCCCCCCCCCCGTTAACTGACCTTGCATACTGAATGCTTCCCATATTTTTAAATGGCTCTACATAATGAATACTCTTCCACCTTGTTAACCCATTACCCCTGCCTCCACCACCCCATTGTTAACTAAATGCTTATCTGATCAGCGTCATGCTCAGCTGAACCTCTTGTTTCACAAAACTCAGAACTTAACTCTTTCCTTGCCTGCTTCTACCCTACACATATTCTCACCAGCCTTAAATACACAATAAGGATTGTATGAATGCCAAACGATTGTATTCCTTTTTAGTATTTAGGATTGCCTAAGCTACTTATCTTTGTAGGATGTTTAGATGCACACACTAGGATATAGAATTAATGCGTCTTTGGCAACTGATTTTGGCCACCACCATGGGACAGGCAATTACTATGTTATCAGTTGGTTAGAATTCTTTATAGTCTATCTAAAGCTGTGTATTAACTATGACGATTTAATTCTTAAGGCATTTTCTTCAAATATTCTGTGGGTATTGCAAAAGGCAGAACTCCAAATAGTTAACTTTTAACTTATACTTTGTAATGAGCTATAGATTTAAATGTATTTGTCACATCTGCAATATTGTGTTTTGATATGCAAAGTCAATGTTGCTTTTCAATATTGTGATAAACTACAAGAATTTATAGGATGGATAGTTAAGGGATGTTTCCTTTGTAAGAGAGACTGGAACTTGGGGCCATAGCTTAAAAATGAAGGATCTTTCATTGAGATGGAGATGAGATTATTCTCGCTGAGAAGTTTGAGGCTATGGGTCTCTCATCCCCAGACAGTAGTGGAGGAGAGTTATTGAATGTTTTTAAGGCAGATGTAGATAGACTTTTATCCAACAACAGAATCAAAGTGTACAAGAGGGAGGCAGGAAGGTTTTGGGACAGTGAGATCAGCCATGATCATATTGAGCAGTATAGCCGGTTCAAGGAGCAATATCTAGCTCCTGCTTAAAGTCTTCTGTTTGTATAACTTGATGGCTCATCGGAAGGGGATTTTAAAAAAAAATTGAAATTAATTTTCACAAAATTTTCAAAGCTCAAATGACCATGATACTATTTGAAATCAGTTGTGAGCACTCACTGTAGTGTACCTTGTGTCATTTCTAGAACATATACTTCACACAGACCAACCAGTGTTCCTTCTAAGCTGTGTAGTCATGCAGCTGCTAGGAGATCCGCACACGGCAATTCATATGCCAATGCATTGGCTTCCACATATGGAAACTGCTGTCATGCATGGACCTCAGTTTCATGAATCGGAAAATATTACAGGGAATGTTCACACAGACACATGCAATGTTGAATTCTTGAGAGTGAAACAAACTTTTAAGCATGATAAAGGTTTGTTATAAAGTAATTGCAACTATCCCAATATTATTTCATTTATCAGAATAGTGTCCGTTTTACACGAAGGCCACAGTTTTCTAACCGACTTAACCACCCTCATGCTCATAGCCAGCGAAAAAAAGATCATTATGACAACTATCTTAATCCTGCTTTTGTCCCAGAGAAAATTGTTCTGTAGTCCCTGATTTTCCTATTTCCTACCCAATAACCTGCTTTGTACAGAAATCCCTGATTTTTATTTGCTCTGAAAATTCAGAAGTTCCTGTATCAGAGGTGGAAGGAAACAAGAGAAAATGGATCGGTAAAGAACATTAACTGGAGAGCTTTGCATATGGATGAGTTAGAAGCAGAAATTGGAGAAGAAAGGTATGCCTTTGTAATATACAGAAACCTGTAATTCATCCCACAAAGCAAGGGAATATCCCAACAATTTTGTGCCACATTTCGACAGCTTTCTGGTATATCTACAGAAGGTCTGCCTGACAACTTAGTGGCATTAAATGCTGAAGGTCCATTTCATGTTTTAGAATCCTAAGGGAAATGGGCCAAGATTTCCCAAACTAGTTTCTCTCATTTCATCCTTTATCTTTGGAGGTGATTTCCCCCACAGTGAAGACAAACTGCAAAGTGAAAAAGTCCTATAGGCTCTTATGCTGTTGGACATTTATTTCAATGTAATGTTGGCAAATTTATTCTTGCAGCCCATTTAAAGCTTATGATGAGGCTTTGTTAATACGTAAAGTAGTGAATGATATTAGGGGTAAGTGGGAAATGTGTATTGGATGCTACCATCCAATCAGCCATGATCTTACTAAACAGCAGAGCATGTTCAAACAGTTGAATGACCCACTCCTCCTAATTCATATACACGTAGATGTGGTCTGCTGTCACAGCGAGAATTGTTGTATGATACTTTTCCTAGTTAGAATTTTGTATGTAATCTGTAGTAACTGTCTGGCTACGGACTTGCTGCCAGAGGACGACTACTGTTGTACTGTTGTTTAGAAAATGAGGACAGGATAGTTCAAAAAAATTAAAAGACAGTAAGCTGACTTTTGGTGATGGGAAAATGAGTAGAAAATAATTTAAGACTGTATTAACTTGCCATATAGAGAGACATGGACTATTTTAGGACTGTTTATGAATTTGTCAAGATAATATTGTGTATAACTAACCAATAAATGTTTTTGAGCATGTAGGGTCAATGAGGGTAGTGAATTAGAAAACTATTGCCTTCATTTTTGCAAGGCTTTAAATTTCCATATAGCAGATTAATCAGTTAGTCAAAAGCTCAAGTAGTTGCAGGGAAAAGTGACAAGTTGGATGCAAAATTAGCTCAGTGGCAGAAAGTAAAAGCCTCTATTTTTTATCTGGGTCAGGTGTCTAGCGCTTGGAGAGAACTTGATTGTGTTTTTTTTTGAAAAAGTAATAAAGAGGATTAATGAGGGCAGAGTGGTGGATATGATATATATGGACTTCAGTAAAGTGTTTGACAAGGAGAGACTGGTTAGCAAGGTTAGATCTCATGGAATACAGGGAGAACTAGCCATTTGGATACAGAACTGGCTCAAAGGTGGTGGGGGGTTGTTTTTCAGACTGGAGGCCTGTGACCAGTGGAGTGCCACAAGGATTGGTGCTGGTTCATCTACTTTTTGTCATTTACATAAATGATTTGGTTATGAACATAGGAGGTATAGTTAGTAAGTTTGCAGGTGACACCAAAATTGGAAGTGTAGTGGACAAACGAGGAACGTTACCTCCATTTACAATGGGATCTTGTTCAGGTGGGCAAAAGGGCTGAGGAGTGGTAAATGGAGTTTAATTTAGATAAATGCGAGGTGCTACATTTTCAGAAAGCCAATCTTAGCAGGACTTATGCACTTAATGGTCAGGTCCTAGGGTATTGCTGAACAAAGAGACCTTGGAGTGCAGGTTCATAATTCCTTGAAAGTAGAGTTGTAGGTAGATAGGATAGTGAAGAAGGCATTTGGTATGCTTTCCTTTATTGGTCAGAGCATTGAGTATAGATCTTGGGAGGTCATGTTGCAGCTGTATAGGACATTGGTTAGACCACTTTTGGAATATTGTGTACAATTCTGGTCTCCTTCCTATCGGAAGGTTGTTGTGAAACTTGAAAGGGTTCAGAAAAGATTTACAAGCATGTTGCCAGGGTTGGTGAATTTGAATTATAGGGGGAGGCTGATTAGGTTGGGGATGTTTTCCGTTGAGGGGTGACCTAATAGAAGTTTTTAAAATCATGAGGGGTATGGATAGGATAAATAGGCAAAGTCCTTTCCTTGGGAGTCCAGAACTGGAGAGCATAAGTTTAGGGTGAGAAGGGAAAGTTATAAAAGGTACCTAAGGGGTAACTTTTTCACGCAGAGTGCGGTGCGTGTATGGAATGAGCTGCCAGAGGAAGTGGTGGATGCTGGTACAGTTGCAACATTTAAAAGACATCTGGATGGGTATATGAATAGGAAGGATTTAGGGGGATATGGACCAAAGATGAGTTGGACCAAAGGGTCTGTTTCCGTGCTGTACATCTCTATGACTCTCTGACTGGCTCTCTGAACCCAACCTTTAAAAATGGCTGCGAATGGATTATATGTTGGAGCAATCTTGGGAGAACGTGCATTGGATAGAATGTAAACCAGAGTTCCCATTCTGTTAGATAGAGGTAACTGCTGCAATATAATACTTCTAAGCATATTTTTCAGATAGTAGAGAAGAGAGAAGGGTGCTCTTTATAAATGTTCCATTGTTGTAGTGAAGCCGGTGTCATACCTCCACAAGTTTGATTATACAATACAGGTGATCAGTGGTGATCCCAAACCTTTTCTCAATGGCCTCCCATTTCAAGGCTGGAAATATGTAGTAAACCCTCAAGTGGGAACATTAAGAATGGGGAAGGGTACCTATGTGAGGAGAACCTGTGAAATCGGGATAGTTATGTGGAGTCCTTTGTTTGTCAAAGGGATGTAAAGCCTACCATTGTAATGCAATAGAAACCATACCTTATGGTTGAACCACAGACTGTTTGAGAGAAATGCCAGGATTTAAAGTTCTCTTAGATGTGTTTACTCAGTTGGCACTCCTTGGCAGCCCAAAGTTTTCATGTCTTTCAGTCTCTGAAACCTTGGGCCAGGTTGTTTAATGCGGATAGCTACAGTCTTGACATATAACAGGTGATCAGTTCATTCTGTTTAACTATTTCTTTGTATATTACTGAAACTCCAGTGTTGCTGGGCCTAGGTGTGTTTGTGTGAAGTCAAGACATCCTAATATAAAACAAAATAATGCTCAACCACAATAGAGCAATGTTTCATTGTTTTGTGTATTGATTCATATTGATGGGGCAGAGATACTTGATATTGTTTGGTGTATTAATGCTGTTTCAAATATTGTTCATAGTCCAGTGCTGGCTACATATGTGAGCTACAGTTGGTGTTATTGATTAGTTGATTTGTAGCATTTGGAATTTTCTGCATGAATGTTGCACCAAATCATTATTTGGCCATTTGCAATGATAGACTCGTGAGAATGTAGAATACTCCCAAATGAAATATTAAATTAGTAGAACAACAATGCAATGTATTGGAATAGTCTTTGGTTTAAAAAATACTTGCTTTTTTTTAATTAAACAGCTATAATATGATGCAAAGCCAGTGTATACGTATTGTTAAATACTTCAGAACTTTTTGATTTCCCAGTAATGTATACGTCACCATGTGCGGAAAGCACCTTCTACTTTTCTGTCACTCGTGTGCTGCTACTTGTACAGAACCATTTTTAATTATCTGACTTTGCATTTTTTTCTCTCATTGCTTGCTTTTCTATTACTTTTTACATTTATTATCTATTTAATTTTCTATTTTTAATGTTTGTAAATTGACTCATTCCATCTTTGGTTAGTATTAGTATAGAAAAGCAGCAACAATGTGTTTATGAACCTCTCAGCTGCTGAATCTTGAGTAATCTTCACAGGCTGATCAGGTTCTGTGAAATCTGGCAGGCTGCAGGTTCAAGATTTAAACAGCTTGTTATATTAGTGGGAAGTCGCTGCTACATGACTAAGTAAACTTGAGTTTTTATGGTTAATATTTAAACCCAAATGAGTCTACACATTCACAGATATGGATGCATTTCAGTGCACACACTGTTCTATTGGATTCCAAGTTTTAAATTACATTTTTGTAATTTGCAATATTGTAATTTTTAGACTGTTAAATATTTCTTTCATATTTAGCCAAGGACCATTATTCTCTGCCTCAGCATCAAGATATGACCTTATGTACATACAATATCTGATATTGTAACATTGTCAAGGTTGAAAGGTGTATGTCCCCTTAGTGTAATTTGCTTACTGGAGATGCTGAGTTTGAATAATGGAAGCCAATAATTTACGAATAATATAAAGCCAAGACCTGGGGATGCTGAAAAACTGAAACAAAAACAGAAATTGCTTTCTCTCCACAGATGCTATCAGATCTGAGCTTCTCCAGCAGAGTTAATATTTTGAATCCAGTGACCCTCTTTCAGAACTGCAATTTAGTAATTTATGAATCTTATTTATTAAGTATATACAAGTGAATATCAGATTTTGCCAGGATTCGGCATTTTAACTTCAAGTTCCTTGGTTCACAAATGATGAGAAAAGCAATCATCTTATTCACTGTCTCAATGGTCATAAATATAGACCAGTTTAAAAAGAACTAAATTTATCCTTGAGGTTATTAGATTAGATTACTTAGTGTGGAAACAGGCCCTTCAGCCCAACAAGTTCACACCGACCCGCCAAAACGCAACCCACCCAGACCCATTCCCCTTCATTTACCCCTTCACCTAACACTACGGACAATTTTAGCATGGCCAATTCACCTAACCCACACATTTTTGGACTGTGGGAGGAAACCAGAGTACCCGGAGAAAACCCACTTAGACACTGGGAGAATGTGCAAAGAACTCGGGTCTTTGGCACTGTGAGGCTAACCAGTGTGCCACCCACAAGTTTCACAGGTTTCATGGGCTATAGAAAAAGAATTGCAGTCATAACAAATACTGGTCAATATATTTATTTACCTGGACAAGGAATTGTCAAATCAATTCATTTCTCTCGGAGAGAGACACCCTTATGTGCAGTTAGATGTGTTACGATGCTTAATCAACAATAATAAATTTGTATTAAGCAGTCCTTTGAGATATCCAAGGAGTTCCTCCTGTTGTCTGGTTTTACACACAAATGACCCCTCCATGTCATTTGAAAACAATGTGATGTGGTTAATAAGTGAAAAATGGCTTTACTTTTCTGTTTGTTCGCTGGTACAGTGGCCTGACCCTATGCTGTAAAAAGCATTGAAAAATGTTAGAAGTTAACTCTGGTAGAAACTAACTTTTTTCTGCTTTGTGTGCTGTCTTGTTGGGAGGGTGGGGGTTTGGGGGGAGGAGGTGAAAGACCATCTGCCATATCATTAATCTACTAAAATGTGATTGGTTCATTTTTGTACAACACCAAAAATCCTGAAGCATCTCTGCAGTCCTTGCTGCTTCTGCAAGGGAAACTAGCAGATGAGCAGGCAGATATTCATAGGATTCTTCAGGGTCACCGGCACCTCAGTTGAGGAATGTACTGCATCTATGATTGCCTTGGCAGTCAGTTCTTTTGTGCAGCATACAGCATCATCCACCTCATCATATGTTTCCATGATCAGCTCTACCGGAAACACCATGGCAGCCTCACAGTTAATTGAAAAAAAGGTGTTTGGCTCATCAGGTTGATTGGCTTCCCCCTGTCACTATCTTCCATGCCTCCTCCATTATGGATGTGACCTCTCCAACAGGTGAGTTGTAATCCTGATTCTTATTCATGGCCTCGGTAAGGTAAAAAATCTGCTGCCATTGGTAGTTACTTTTTAAGTTCTCTCTGATCCATTGACTGGAACTTGCCCAGGCATTGGGAGGCAAGATTGTCAATTTCATGCCCTTCAGCTCAGCGATCTCGGTGTCTGTGGGTCAGTTGTCTGTTGTGATGATTTTTTTTCTTCCATTGGTCTGTTTATTCACTTTTCTGATCAACATTTCAAAAATGATGGAGGTCATCCAGGTTGTTTTGTTAACCTCATTCTGCATGGGTAGTGTCTTGACTTTGTCAAAGTAGCATGGCTTCGTGGATTTCCTGCCACAAGTGTGGCAGCTGTTCTCTGCCATCAGATGGGGCAGACCATAGCTGTGACCGGGTTCATTGCTTCCTTTTCTATCATATGTTTTAGCTTTAAAATTTAAATGCAGTCTGGTAAAACGTGCAAAGCAATCTGTTATCATCCATGTTAAAAGTGCCCTTTTGACTATTTTCATTCTGGATGTGCACAAAACAGTTTTGCTTCTTCAACATTTGTCATTGTTGCCATAGCTGCTCCACCCTCACTGCTTACTGGAAGATGATGCTTTAGTTTTTCTTGAATTGGTCCAGTCATTCGTTGCTGCAGGTGCCTTTTGGTTAGCCTCTTTTACAACACCTGTTCCTCCTTCATGCAGGATTGGATGGGTTAGGAGGATATTCTTTGCTCGAGTTGTCTGACCACGTACACAGAGCTACTTCTGATGTTGGCATAAGCAACCATTCTTACCTATTTTGTTGAAGATAATTCCTGCTTATCGAACTGTTCCAAGATTTTCATCTTGAGCTTCAGAATGATTGACAAGTTTGGTGAAATCTCTACTTCCCAAGCATTATCTATTTGCTGTGTTAACCCCACTTTGTCTCCAGACAACTTGTCTCTCAGGTTTAGCCATGCTTGTCAAAAAAACTAGAGAACTGCAGATGTTGGGAGTCAGAAACAAGTCAAAAAATCACTGGAAAACCTCAGCAGGTCTACATCTGTAGAGAGAAAGCAGAGTTAATGATTTGGGTCCAGTGACTTTTTTTTTTCCCAGACCTGATATTGGTAGGAAAATGTTGGTATATATACTAAAGAAAGGATGACTGTGTGGGTGGGAAGGGAAAGGAGTAAATGATAGGTGAAAATGGAGCCCAGTGATGGAGAAAAACAGTTGAGCAGACAAAGGAATAGTCAAAATGTGGCGGTGGAGAAGCACAGCAGGTCAGGCAGCATATGCCCAAAATGTCAATTCTCCTGCTCCTCAGATGCTGCCTGACCTGCTGTGCTTTTCCAGCACCACACTTTCAGACTCTGATCTCCAGCATCTGCAATCCTCACTTTCTCCCAGACAGAGCAGTACGAAAGGTCAGCCTGGGAGAATGAATAACTGTTGACACGGACCATTGACCCTTTGACTCCCCAACTGTTTTTCTCTCTATATCAGCTCATTCTCCAACTGTGTGAATAGGTTAACTGCTAATACCAAGAAATACAACAGAAGCTTAGTAAAATGTTTCATTTCCAATCCTTTTAAGTCTAAAATCAGAAATAAAATAGTGAAAGAATTAAGTATTTACCTTCTTTGTGGAAACTCTTCCTCAGATCAAACTCCTGTTCCTGTAAGTTTACCAGCTGACAGTAAAATCCTTAAGAATTTCTTGAGAACTTGAAAAACCATCAAGTAATCCAAAATATTCATGCTTTTAGATGTGACAACCTATTTGAAGCTTATGCAGAGTGCAAATAAAGGAAAATAGAATTCTGAATAACCCGTGTCATTCATATATAATGAGATCACAATGAGAAATTACTCTGACTTGAGCTGTACCAGATCTAGTAGAGCCTGTCAAATGGGAGACTGTTTGGCAAATAGTTTTGAAGACCATGTACAAGGTGGCATTTTTTGTAGCCCCATAATTTGTAGCCACTATTGCTAGTTAGATATTCAAAAAATGCAAGCAGTTTTGTCAACAATATTTATTACTTAACTGTGCATACAACACATTGGTAGCATCTAACAAATTAAATTTATATGTATGAATTCACTTCTTACTGATCCCAGACATGTTATGCATTTTCTAAACCACATAAGAAATTTGAAGAAAAGTGTTGCTCTTCCTTCCTTTCTTGTCATGTGATATTTAATTCTTTTGTCAAGGCAGCTGCGCATCGCAGAATACCATAAGCAAGAGCGGGAAACCTTTACTATTAGAACAGGCTACATCCTTTAAATCAATTATATTATTAATCTGTCATCTTTAAATTACACATATTGTGCACTAAGTAATTTCACAACGAAAGCAATGTGATTGTTGTTTAAGTCAAAGCAGCTTTGTCCAAAATTCTTGGAAATAATTGATTCAATATAGACTTCCTTGTCTAGATGCAATTGACCTCATTTACCATATGCAACTTTACACAAAAAATGCGAATAAATGTGAAAACCAAATTTTTTTTCTATTTTTTTTTCCCTATTCTTTCCAATTAAAATTCAGAAAAATGTCCTAGAGTTTGTAATCAACAAATGGCACTTGCCATTCATTATGCTTATATCTACCTGCAAATGTTACTTGAACTTTCTAGCATCAATTGTAGTTATTGGCTGTCTCAGAAGGTGTATAGAAGTGGTGCAAAAACCAAAACAAATAGCGAGAAAACTAGAATTAATAGAAAGAGATATGTGAGAAAGAAAATATTTTTAAAAAATAAATCTCCATCAATAATTAAAATCTGAAGGAATGAGACTCCATGCAAATGTTTTTTTTAAATGTCTGAGAGATTGTTTGTAAGTAGTTAAGACTTGTGTAATTAAAACCGTTACAACACTTGAGTGAACAACTTTATATTTTTTCTGGTTTATTTAGTGAGTTTCTTGTGGCTAACTTTGGAAATATCACTATGTAGTTTGCTTCTCTCAGTGTAATACCTGTATAACAAAACCGGTGGAGGAGCAGCACAAATCGGATGGCAATTTCTGGAGTACAGTAGTTTCCCCCCCCCCCTCCGTACCTGCGGGGAAATACATTCCAAGACCTACCACCGAAGCCCGAAACAGCAGATAGGTGTGAATCCGTTCATTTAAATGGTAAATTTACCTTACCGGCAGCCTCCTGGTTCTGGAAGGTTCCCTGTAATATGTTCGAGCCACGGTAAACCACGGATAACTGAAACCACGGATAATGATTCTGTGGATACTGGGGTCACCCTGTATAGACATGTGCAGTTAAACATTAGGCATAGTTACATTTGGTAGAGCTTTAGGCCGGTTATTCCCTGACCCAATAATAACTGCCTTGAGCTTTCTATCTATTGCAACTTCAAGTCAAGCCAATATGAAAACCCACAAATTATTACATGCTATCGCACTGCTAAGAAGTTTTACTTCAGAAATCTTCTAAATCTTAAAACGGTGTCAAGTTGGATTTGTTAAATTTTAACGTGTTCATGATAAATGATGTTTTTAATTATCCTAATACGTTTATTTAATTGTAAGATTGCAGTATTTGATGAAATTACTGCAGGTAAATATGGGAACACCTTTTATCAAGCCTTGAGGTTTTTTTGTGAGCTCTCACATAACAGAAGGCACTTTACCGAAGGCTAAGAGATTGCAGGGGGAACAGATAAGGGAAAGAAAGAAACTGATCCTGGTAAGGAAAAAAAATGGCTTTTCATTCTAGTTGTTTGCCAGATCTATGTAGTATATTCAGTAAGAAATTCCACTTCATTCTGTATTCCTGTACCAGCATCTTGACCTAATTTTCTTGCTAAAAGCAAGTACATCATTGACATCTTTTCCACTTCATCATGGCTGACCTTGGCTTGTGTATAAATGTTACCCCTAACTCTCGTTTGTTGGACTGCCTGTGATTGAGATACTATTCAACTGAAATTGAAAGATTGCCAGAGCAACTTGTTGCAATTTCTATCCAGCTGTGAAGGATGGTATATAAATATTATATTCCTTTATTTTTATTGGCAGTTTGTTTTAAAAAAACAATGGAGTTATATTCATGTAGGCTATATGCTGAACCATTATGTTATGCATGCAATTTTGTGGCATTGGAACAAGAACTGCAATACCTTAACCACGTTTATTAAGTCATCATGAGGATATTTACTTCTATCATCAGATCATGAAGCCAAATTAACAATCAGGCCTGTGCTGTCTGGAAGCCAGAAAAAAATCCATTTGTCCTTGCAAACATTTACATGCAAACAACATATGAGGAAATGCCAGTGTCTGAATAAAGAAAGTACACATTTCCTTAGATTTTACATGAAGTGCAGGAAGACTTTATTAATCAGATTGATGTGACTGGCATCTTTTAAGTCGTTTTATAGATTGTGCCTTTGCAAATTAATGGTGACGTTTGGCCACAAACCGCCGTTTAAAATGAAAATAAAGTAAACCTAAATTATTTTGTAGTTCTTAAATGGGAAGTTTTAGCCATTAGGATCTTGGCCAACATTGTTAATCATGTTGTTGGAAGAGTCCTTAAATACTGATACGATTTGATGTTGCCTGATACCTGTGTTTGAGTTCATACTGATAGGCAAAGGACTGAAGATAGCTCACATTTAACAGATATTGCTACTTGGGTAAGGCGCAAGGTTTTTGGCGCTCTGACTCAAGCGACCAGAACTTGTGACACCAGGGAAAACTTCCAGTTAATTGCTTGTACATTCATACTATAACATACTTCAAGGAAGTACACCTAAACCGTTAAGTGTCACCTAAGTCTGAGGTAATGTTCCAACATGACTCTGAAGGAGGGAGTCTGACTCCATTTCACTTGGAACCACTTTGTACCTTGACACCTATTCTGGTTTGTTACTGAACTTCTGCCTCTTTATACGAATGCTACAGTAACAGTTGTTATGAAGGGTCACTGTTTCTCTGTCTACAGATGTTGCCAGGCCTGTTGAGTTTCTCTAGCACTTTGTTGCCTCACCATCTTTCCTTTCATCTTTTCAAAGTCACCTTAAAACATATCTCATTAACCAAGTTGACTTGATTTCTCTTGCGTTGGCTCAACATCTTCTTGTGCCTTGGGATGGTAAAGGCACTACATAAATGCAAGCTTTTTATATTGAGCCTTCATTTTATTATTTTGTTTAACTTACTAATGAGGTTTCATTAAAATCATTTGAGTCATGTATGGTATAGGAGGAGGTCATTCAACCCATGATGTTTGTTCTACTCCAATGTGCAGCAATTCAGTACAACAGCAATCCCGTGCTAAGTCCCTGAAGCCGTGCAAGTTTATTTTTGGGTGCCCCTCCAATTTTCTTTTGAAATCATTGATTATATCTGCTTCTGCCATCTATGTGGGCATCACGTTCCACGTCACGACCATTTGCTGTATAAGGGGATCGTTCTCATTTTGGTCCTTCATTTTTGTCCCAAAACTGTTAATCTGTCCCCTAATTCCTGTGCCATCAGCTGACGAAAAAGGTTTTCTCTTGTTTTCCTTATCTGAACTATCTATACTCTTGTCAGTTCCATCAAATCCCCCTCAATCTCCTGTGCTCCAAAGAGAATGACCTGGTATCTAAAATATGTTTGTCCTGGAGACAGTACTCTAGTTGTAGCCTTACTGGAACTTCATAAAAGGTTCCGCATATCTTTCCAGCTTTTGTACTCAACAGTTCCTGTTATGCAAATCACGACGCTATATTCTTTGCTAACCACATTTTCAGTATGGCCTGCCAACTTCAAAGATTGATGCACGTCACTCCAACTCCCTCTGTCCCTGTACTGTGAACCATGCCATTAAATCTGTGTTGCTTCTCCTCAATCCTTCTGTCAAAAAATATCTATATCACCTTGCACTTAACTAATTAAATTTCATCTACTAACCTGCTGCAGTCAGTTAGTATTTTTCTCACTGTTTGCTGCTGCTCTACGTTTGGTATCATTCTACAATTTTGGAACTAAATTCTAATATCCCAATCAATTGTATATGTTAGAAAAAATGAGCACAGCACTAATGCTTAGAGAATATCACTTAACCATCTTCCAGTCTAGAACCTAGTCATCTTACTCTATTCTGTCCTTGTCAGTTCTTTAAATTCAAATTGATAATAATCCTTCTTATTCTGTGAGCCTCAATTTTGGTAACCAGCTTTTTTTTATCAAACACTCTGTTAAAATACATGTCAAAAGCATCTATTTGCATTTATTTCATTACTTTTCAAAAAAAATTAATTGGTTTGGCTAAGGAAAATGCTTTTTACACATCTGTGCTGATTATTCTTAATTAAGTCAAACTCTCCAAGTGACTGATTTTTCTCCTTTATTATTGTTTCTAAAGCCTTAATTTACCATTGATTTAAATTTCTCGGCCTGTAGTTGCTAAGACTTTTCTTACACCCTCTCTTGAATAAGGGTATTACATTTGGAACTTTATAATCCTTGGACACCTTCTGTTGTGCAAGAAAAAAATTGGAAGATTAAGGCAAGTACATTCGCCATCACCTTTAGCATCCTAGAATGCAAGCCTTTTTGGACCAGGTGACCTATCCACTGTACGTATACCAATCTTTCTGATATCTCATGCCTCATAATTTTCATCCCCTCCATTACTTCCACTATTTCCATTGCTGCTAATATTTTGTCTGATTCCTCAGTATGATAAACCCTGATACAAAATACTCTGTATTTTAGCTTTGTCCTATGTCTCTTTATTCCTGATAAGATTCATTCCACTCTTTCTACTTGCTTACTGTTTACATAGGATAGAAGATTTTCAGGTTTTTTTTATATTGACTACCACTGTTTTCTCATATTCTCTGTCAATTTACTTCCCTCTTGCTTCTCTTTGATTCTTGTATTTGACCCATTTCTTGCTTTAAAAAATTCATATAGCATGTATCGTTCACCCATTGTTTTGTTTCATCCAAGGAATTCTGGTTTTGAATTAAAGTACCGTTCGTTCCAGTTGGCATGTACCAAGCTTAATTCTGAAGCATTTCCTCTTAAAAATCATCCATTGCTCTGTTAGACTTCCCTATCTGCCTTGGATTCCATTTTACCATGACTAAGTACCTCCTCCTCTTATAAAAATTAACACTGTTTTACAATAGATTTTCTACTATAGATTGTTATCAGTTTGTTGAATTCAGTTTTGAAAGCATTTGGATACCTTGTGATTGAAGATGGTGCTTGAGATTTTGTTCCTTTTTGAGTGAGCTGCTAGTTTGATCTTCAAATGCTGTTGTCATTAATAACCTTGTGATGTGCTATTGCAGTGTTCAGTTACGCATGCAAAATAGAATTAGTGAATTGTCATGACCTTGAAACTTTCCACTTACAGTTTATTTTCACTGTAAAAAGTATTGGAAGATTTCAGTTTTATTGAATAACTGAATTTTTTATCATGTACTAAGTTATCATCACTATTGAATAACTACTTTGGGGTCTGAAAATCCGATGCTTATGAGTGTGAAATCTTAGGATTTTTAAGTTATTTCTTGAAAATTTGATATTTCAGTTTTTATCTTAATCCCAAGTATATGTCCCAACTTGAATTTTTTTTTTCTGTCCCGTGATTAAAATATGAAATTTAATTTTGGATGTAGGTTGGCTCACTGAGCTGGAAGGTTCTTTTCCACACATTTCGTCACCCTACTAGATAACATCTTCAGTGGGCCTCTGGGCGAAGCACTGTTGATTTCTGCTTTCTATTTATATGTTTGGGATTCTTTGGGTTGTTGATGTCGTTTCCTGTGTTGATGCCATTTCCTATTCTTTTTCTCAGGGGATGGTAGTTTGGGTGTAACTCGATGAGTTTGTTGGTAAAGTTCCGGTTGGAATGCCATGCTTCTAGGAATTCTCGTGCGTGTTTATGTTTGGCTTGTCCCAGGGTGGATGTGTTGTCCCAGTCGAAGTGGTGTCCTTCCTTATCTGTATGTAAGGATACCAGTGAGAGGGTCACGTCGTTTTGTGGCTAGTTGATGTTCATGTATCCTGGTGGCTAGTTTTCTGCCTGTTTGTCCAATGTAGTTCTGGCAGACTACTCAGATCCCTTGGCGTCATGGTAGCCCACAAAATGACATGACTGTCTCTCACTAGTAACTTTAATTACAGATAAGGAAGGACACCACTTCAACACATCCATTCTAGGACAGTTAAACAGAGACACGTACGAGAATTCCTAGAAGCATGGCATTCCAAACGGAACTCTTATCAACAAACACATCGAGTTAGATCCCATCTATCACCACCACCACCGCCCCCCCCCCCCCCCCCCCCCCCGAAAAAGAACAGGGAATGACGTAACCAACCCAAAGAAACCCAAACGTATAAATAGAAATGAAGAAGAAGGACTCATGCCCGAAACGTCGATTCTCCTGCTCCTTGGATGCTGCCTGACCTGCTGCACTTTTCCAGCAACACATTTTCAGCTCTGATCTCCAGCATCTGCAGTCCTCACTTTCTCCTATATAAATAGAAAGCAGAAATCATCAGCAGTGCTTTGCCTGGAGGCCCACTGAAGATGTTACCTCATAGGGTGATGAAACGTCTGGAAATGAACCTTCCAGCTCAGTGAGCAAAACGACATCCAGAGCCTCAACCTGAGCGACAAATCTTCTCAAAACTCGCTATGAAATTTAATCTATTGAGCCATTTTTACTACTTGCCTTGCTTGCTAGATGTCTGCAATCTGGTTTATTAGCTTACCTGATGGCGACTTTGTTGTTGGACTCCACAGACCAATTTTAGATCATGCCAGATTCAGAGTAATGTTGGAATAGAAGAAAATGATGTAGAGCCTGCAATATCTTTGTGGGCGGTCTCTCATCCATTGCCATTGTGTAAATGTTTCATTTGGAATAAGCCTTCATGTATATCATCTAAAGTTTCTAAACCGAGCTGATTTCAGTGGGTGCATAGCACTGTTCACATTGCCTTTGTAAGGTGAAAAATCCAGGATCTGTTGCCTTTTTCACAAATTTACTTGACATTACAAGGCAACAATTAAGTAGAAGTCGTGATGGGTTACACAGGTACCTGTACTGTGGCATCCTAGTTTGGTTTAGTTTTTCCAAGTGCATGCTAGATATGAACTTAGAATAATTTCAAATTCTACCAGTTTTAAAACCGTGTAGTCAACAGCATTATTCCCTTTTTTTATTAAGTCGATGATCATTCATTGTGATGCAACTTTCTGCTCCTACTGAATATGTTTTGCTGCCATCTTGCCCATTATTTCTTACAAGTTGTTGAGATATTAAACTAGTTTCTAACTGGAGCTGCTTAGTTTTATATTTAGCAAGACAATTAAGTGTTTCCTCTTAAGTGTAAAACCCGATTTCAATCTATACTTGAAAGTTTTCCCATTTATAGTATGGTTTTGGACTGCTAGAATTTGGGTTTGTTTATGTGAAGAGTTTTTTAAAATATTGATGATGTGGGGGTGCATGTGTTGGACTGGGATGGACAAAGTTGCACAACACCAGGTTTATTTAAAATCACAAGCTTTTGGAGCACAGCCCCTTCATCAGGTGAAGTGCTGTGACGATAACCTGGTGTCATGTGACTTCTGACTTTAAAGATATTGGTTTTTAAATTAGAACTTCTTGATATGGAGTTAACATTGCATTATAACTGAGGCAGCATAATTGTCTTCTGAGGCATTGAGATACATCCAATGAAATGTGTTTCTGCAGTTCTTCAAGATGCAGCTAATAAAGTAGCTTTCTACAAATCCGCCCGAACATAAGAACTAGGAGCAGGAGCAGGCAGTTCAGCTCCGAGAGCTTGCTCTTCTAGTCAATATATAATGGCTGATCTCCGTCTCAACACCACTCTCTTGCCTGCTGTCTGTAACCCTGAAACCCATTACAAATTGAAAATCTGTCTATCACTTCCTTTAAGTTTATTCAATGTCCTAGCATCCACCACACTCTGGGCTAGTGAATTGGACAGATTCACGAATCTTTGAGATAAGTAATTTCTTATCTCTGTTTTAGGCTAAAGGGTAGCAAATTTAAAACAATGATCTCTCTTCTAGATTACCTCACAAGAGGAAACATCCCCTCAGTATCTACTTTGTCAATCTCTTTTTGGTATTTTAGATACCTCAATTAGGTATCTTCTCATTCCTCTAAACTATAGAGAGTATAGGCTTAAACCGCACAATCTCTCTTAAGAAAAGCCCTCACCTGTGGAATCAATCTAGTCATCTCCTGTGAACTACCTCCAATGTAACTGTACCCTTCCTCAAGTAAGGGGACCAAACCTCTACATAATATTTCAGTGCAGTTTCACTAATGCTTTGTACAATTGCAGCAACAGTTCCCTATTCTTAAATTCTTTTCCTTTATCAGTAAATACCAAAAGTCCATCCTTTATTACCAGCTGTACCTGAAAGCCCAGACTGCAGTAGTAAATATAAAGCAGTATCACTGGCTGCAGTTTTGTTATGATTATTGTTTCCAACATACTGTGGCTGTTAATGTGCAGTTCCTCAAAACATGTTCCTTAGTTTATTCATATCTACCCTACCCAGCCTGCTTCTGATTTTGAAAACTGCTATCAAGTCTCTTCTCAGTTGCCTTCTTTCCAAAGTGCTAACTCCTTCAATCTATCTTCATAATTGAATTTTCTTATCCCTGGAACCATTCTTAAAATCACTTCTGCACTCTCACCAATGCAGTGACAATTTTTCTATGATGTTGCGTCCACAACTGTACACAATTCTCCAGCTGAGATCTAACGTGTCTTATACTTGTTGTACTCTGTGTCCCTATTAATAAAGCTGTGGACTCTATATGCTTTATTAACTGCTCTCTCTACATGTCCTACAACTTTCAATGTTCTATCACATATACACATTAGTCCCTCTACCCCTCCACCCTGTTGAGAATTATACCCTTATTTTATATTGTGTTTTGAATGTTCTTCCAACCAAAGTGCATCACTGCACATTTCTGTGCACTGGACTTATGTTTTTGAGGCTCATGAATTTGTTTTTTTATTTAATAAATCTGCTAAGTGAGAATACTTAATGAACGTTGTTTATAATTCCCTGACTTCATTTTGCTTTGACATTTTACAAGCCTTCAGATGATGTGGTTTATTTATCTTTTTTCCTCTGTCCTCGTTGAGCTTTATATTTATAGTTTGATTACACAACAGTTTCTTGCAAGGAGAAACTTTCTCTCTTTATTTCATGGTCACCTGTGGCTGACAGAAGCACTGCATTAGTGCCTGTATCACTGGGAGAATTGTGCTTTAATGGTTGGTTAAATTTACTTATTTTCACATGGCGATGACATTTTGCAATGTAGTTCCACAAACTCTGACAATACTTTGGCACCTTGTTAAAGATGTAGGTTACTTATGACAGAAAATCCTAGGTGAAATTTCAATCTATCAGTAAACCACTTAATTGCTTGGTTTCTTCATCAAGTCTGTTTCAGCCGTGTATCAACCACTGTTCCAAAAAAAAAAGTCTTAATAGCAGTCCTGAAACAGCACAAACTCTTGTGCCTTATCTCCTGTTAAAAGGACAAAATATTTAATGTTCAAATTTGCTCTCTCCTGTTACCTGTGTAAGCACTGAAGTAATCCTGTGTCTGTTTCCACATTAATTGTGCAATGTAAAACAACAGTAATATCAGAGATGGATTTGCCTGAGAAGCAGAACATTTTTTTATTCACTCACTGGATGAGACATCGCTGGCAAGGCAGCATTTATTGCATTGTTGTGGGTCTGGAGTTGCGTGTAGATTAGACCAGGTAAGGATGGCAGCTTCCTTCCCTAAAGGACATTAGTGATCTAGATAGGTTTTTCCAACAATTGACAGTGGATTCATGGTCATCTTTAGACTCTTAATTCCAGATTTTTACTTAATTCAAATTCCACTGTCTGCCATAGCGGGATTTGAACCCGGATCACCAGAACATTATCTGGGTCTCTGCATTAACAGTCTAGCGCTAATACCACTAGGCCATCGCATTCTTCAACTTTCCCAGAGAGTGTCTTGCTAATGATAAGTGGGTTACTCTTTTAAATTTGCATTATGTATTCATTCCTCGTCAGAAAAATAATAAAATGACCTTACAGAACCTGAGCACATAGCAATCAATAGAAATAATTACATTCAAAGTCAATGGCATACAGAGTGCATTCTTGGGTGTCACAATGCCTGAGAGTGACTTTTCAACAAATTCTTCTTTACTTGTTAATTCCTGTAACAGTTTGTGTATGTATGTGTATACATATATATTCACTGTCAATACCTATGCAAATATTGCAATAACAGTCAATTAATAACAATCTCTCTCACATTGTCCGGTAGCTGTGCTTACAAATTTACATGATTTGGTTCTTCAAAAGTGAATGCCACCTAATGCAGAATGCTTGGGTCTGTACAATATTAAAACAGACAGACCTTGTTTCTAAATGAATGTTACATCTGTAAAGAAAGATTGCATTGCAACAACTGATAACGTGGCTGCTGTCATCCAGCTTGAAATATATTTGCTCCACTTTATTTAACTGTGTAATGATGCAGAATGTTACTTGCCCAAAAAATAATTCAAAAAAATCTAAATCTTTCATTATACCGTCCCAATTAATTTTGAAAGTTTTAATGTTTATTGGACTGTGCTTTTTTTTAAAAAAGTGCGTAATTATGCACTCATCAATCAGTGAATACCCTGTTTGGCACGCAACCTGTTTCCATGACTCTGAATCAATCAATAATAAACATAAAAGAGTAGTCCAAGTCAATTTAGCTTAAAAAAAATTGTTCTGTCTTTAAGATGCACTTTCATTTCCTGTCACTGCCTCATAACACACAGTGATGTATTTGTTGTTCTCCACTTATAATGTTGATATCATGCTTTAAAAAAGTAGAATTAAGGGTACATGTGAAATGAAACAGAATGTTCTGTTGTCCTTGGTGCTTTTCAGTATCTCAGCAACAAAGACTACAGACATGGCTGGAATATCTTGCACTTTAATTTTGAACATAAGTTTAGAGCAAATCTCATTGGAAACTGGAACTCTAATTATCCGGGTCAAAAATCAGGTGTTGCTGCTGTTTCTTCCCCACAAACAGTTGATCATTAAAATTCAGATTTTATGCATTTACTGGGATGACTTTTAATTGTTTTGTATTTTACAGTTCACTGTAACAGCAGGAGAAGATATCTTTTTAATCTCTATAATCATAATGGTAATACTAGGTGGCTTCTTTAGATTAATTCGAAAAATGATGGAGGATCAAGAAGTAGGTGAGTCATTTAGTTGAGAAAGGAGATTGTATAGGATTTTGCAACAGCAGGTGGGTTCAGTAGACTTCACACACTGTTTTTCATAAATTAATCTATAGTTAAATTTGAGACTCAAACCATTTTGATTCAACAGTTATTTTTATTGAATGAAATATATTTAGTGATTTAAAAGTAAAGGTTGCAAGCATACAAAATGGACACCCAGCAGATGTGACTAAATTAAAGGTGGTAACTTTTAGGGTGATTTAGGAGCTAGAAACTGGTAGCAAGGTGGAAGAGTTAGGAAGAATGGGCGGCATGGTGGCACAGTGGTCAGCACTGCTGCCTCACAGTGACAGAGACCCGGGTTCAATTCCCGCCTCAGGCAACTGTCTGTGTGTAGTTTGCACATTCTCCCCGTGTCAGCATAGGTTTCCTCCAGGTGTAGCTTAGGTGAATTGGCCATGCTAAATTGCCTGTAGTGTTAGGTGAAGGGGTAAATGTAAGGGAATGGGTCTGAGTGGGTTGCTGTTCGGAGGGTCGGTGTGGACTTGTTGAACCAAAGGGCCTGTTTTCACACTAAGTAATCTAATCTAATCTAAACAAGCCTGGTTGGATATTGTTGTGGAACAAAATTAGAAAATACAAAAATGAGTGTTCTGAGAAAGGGTCAGTTAACCCAATCTGATTTCTCTCCACAGATGCTGCCAGACCTGCTGAGCTTTTCCAGCAATTTCTGTTTGTTTCTGATTTACAGCATTCACAATTCTTTAATGGATATTGTTGTGGATCGTGGGAAGAACATATGGGGGGGATGCAAAGAAAGATTGGGCTAGAGAAACAGAAACTGTGCAGTCATTCAGAAGGTTGCTGGATGTGCAGGAATAAAATTGTTTTTGTGTTAATGATAATGAAATTGGGCACCCAACTTGAGGTGAAATAGGATCATGGCAGTATATAGGCTGATTTATTTTGAGTGCATGACTGGCCATGGAAGCAATGGTAAAGGGTCAAAGATAGTGGCTACAATATTCCCAATGGTTACTCATTAAAATTTAATGTTAATTAAGTTGAGACCTGTTTAGACATGCAATGATAAACAGACTTTACCAAATTAAGAGTATGGATGAGTTGGGATATATATTATAATTTTAAGTGAGTGCAATAAAGGAGGTGGGCTGAACACTGGAAAATAATATTAGAAGCTGCATGTTAAAATTGGAAGCTAGGAACTATTCAATTAGATTTGAGATGAAGGAGCAGGAATTAAGTTGTGCACTGTAGAATACTTATGATTTGGAGATGTCGGTGTTGGACTTGGGAGTACAAAGTTAAAAATCACACAACACCAGGTTATAGTCCAACAGGTTTAATTGGAAGCACACTAGCTTTTGGAGCAACGCTCCTTCATCACCTGCTGTGTGATTTTTAACGTAGAATACTTAGGTTTAGGGCAGCATGGTGGGTCAGTGGTTGGTGCTGCTGCCACACAGCACCAGGGATTGAACCCAGGGACCTGGGTTCAATTCCAACCTTGGGTGACTGTGTGGAGTTTGCACGTGCTCCTGGTATCTTCGTGGCATTCCTCCAGGCGCTCCGGTTTCCTCCCACAATCCAAAGATGTGCAAGTTAGGTAAATTGGCCATGCTCAGTTGCCCATAGTGTCCAGGGATGTGTAGGTTGGATGCATTAGTCAGGAGTAAATATTGGATAGTAGAGTAATGGGTCGGTGTGGACGTCTGGGCCGAAGGGCCTGTTTCTACACTGTAGGGATTTGATGATTCTATGATTGCAGATATGTAAATTTGAAATGACAAGACCGTACATTGTAGTTGGCATGGATTAAAAAAACTGGTTGACTATGCAATGATTTGAAAGTTTTGAGAATGAGTATGGTGACTGATCAGGAGCTCAGTTTACTATCCAGTAAAATTCTTATCACAGTAAGGACAAAGTGTTTCTTCTGTCAGAGAGGTTGGTAACCAGATGATAAAGATTTAGTTGGTAAAATGGCCAGAGGCAAGATGAGAACATGTTTCAAGCAGCAAGTTCTTATAATTTGTGACGTACTGCCTTAAAGTGTGATGGGAGCTGATTCAATAGTAACTTTCAAAAAGAATTGAATAAACTGTGATCTGGTAGCTGTAGTTTTTTTTTGTGCAAACACTTGTAAAAGTTTTGCATCTGTGTTTGGCCCGATTGTTCAATAGTCACAGACAATGTGGAGAAAAGTACAACTATTATAACATTTGCTTTGGCTGGATGCCAAATTTAAAGGGAAATAGCTTTCAAAATATCTTGACCTGCGAAGTAGATTAACTACAGATTACTAGGTGAGTATTATTGTGGTAGGTATAAGTTAAAGCAGGTTTGTAGAGGAGATTTCTTCAGCCCACCAAGGTGACCATTTTAACTATGATTTGGATTGAGCTGCTTCAGTTATGCTTTCCTGCCCACCTGCATCCTGCCCCAGTTCCTTTAGCTGCGTAAAACAGAGTCTGGTGCAGTACTATTGTTGTCAAATGTAGTTAAGTGCTGTATTGAGGAAGAATGGTTAAGTTGAATAAAAACATCAAAGTTTTTTTGAATTTCTTGACCGTAACATACATTGTTGTGAATGCGATACAGTAAGACAACGTAAATTAATTTGCTTTAATTTGTAACTTTATTTTGAAACAGCTTATTTTTTTGCCCTGAAATTACTGACCTTTTTAATTGACTGGCTCTTGGGTATAGTGACAGAAAATCTGTTATATTTTTCTCTGAATTATTTTTGCTGCCTTAAGATGTATCTTCAGCAATTATTGAGTGTCTCAGTTACCATTAGTTCACTGCTGGGGGTAGACAGTCGCCTGGCTGTCTAAGATGCATCTAATTTTTTGGTTTCTAATTTCCTTTTGTGATTTGAATTTGAGCTATCCTGTAATCGCATTTCTGGTAGCAGTAATCGATTCCCTTGAAAATCAGGGAAGAATTTCAGGCCAATAATAACAGGAAGGTGAATTTGAATAATGTATGGCTAAGGATTTAGTTTTTCTTGTTATTAACCTGTTAATTAGCATGTCTTATTTTACAGTCTTGTATCATTTGAAATTTGAGCAAAGAGTTAACTAACTTTTTCATGGAAAAAGGGAAATCTTCCAGAAAATAAGCACATCTTTACAATGAAAGATAATCTGGCAGTGTTAGCCCACTGTTATGATGTCTGTGGACACCAATCACGTTTAAAAGAATTACATTTCTAGTTAATTAGCTGAAAGAATTACTGAAGATTTCACTTGGTTGAATATTTTGTGTAGCAAGTAACTGAAATAACACTTATCTGAGTATTCATTTCTTCCTCTTAGGCAACTTTAAATTGTAGAAAGTAAAATTTCCTTTTTAATCACACACTGAACTATGGGATGTCTAGCCCTTTTACCAAATGGGGTATGGGTTTTTCCCAGATTCCACTGGATTCTTGTTTCCCTATTTTGCTGAGCAGTAATTTCAACAGACAATCTTTTGGTGCTTTGCCCAGTTTTTATAGTAATTCTTAAATGCGCAAACAGCAATGAGGTCTGTTGTAATGATTCTTCCACCTTGCCAAACAGGAATGAGTCTCCTAGAATCCTTGGATGGACTGAAAGATATTTCTTTTTCGATACAGTTGGCATCCCTCTTGCAACAAGCTGAAATAGCTCACAAAGCCAAGCAGCCTCTTCTCCTTGCTGACCACACAACTGCTGTCTGTTCATGATATTCATTCATTTATAGGAAAGTCTGTAACCTCATCTCAAAAGTGACTTCCTCTGTCCTTATCACAATGCTGTGTGTAACATATATTATTACAGCTTTGTGTCTAGATTGAAACCACTTCCCTTCTTTGTAAAAGTAAAAGGATAATACACCTATACCATCTTTCTGGTTCTTTGGGAGATTGAGTTCCTCATTTTGATAAACTCAAACTGTGAATATTGTTTCCCCCAGTAAAAAATATACATTGAAGTAATTGAAGCTTTCCTTTGATTTCTCACAGTCAAATCACTAGAACTTGCTGTATAACAGATTACATAATTCCCTTCACTTGTCTAAATTTAAAATAATATAAACAAAATAATCTTGTGGACCTCATGAGTGATGCTGTGCAGTGTTAGTTCCGTGCACCAGCTATCATATAAAAAAAATTCTGCTACCTTTAATGCTTTTGGACAGAAGTAGTATTAGCATGATGGTCTCCAAGAAAGATGGCATCCATGAGCTTTTGCCATTCTGCTGTTTCCTTGTGCCTATGTCAAAAAGCTGTTTTGAAATTTATTCTCATCTTATTCCGTGGTAGAATACAAACTGAATTGTCCTAAGTTTTCCCATAATATTTGTTATGGGATCTTAAGAGTCTCGATCCTTGCTGAAGATCAGTTGGAATCCTGTTTGAGTTCAGAGACATTTGATGATCTCTTCAGATGTAGTCATGGCCTTTTTTTATTTTCTCAGCCAACCAATCTAGATTTTAATGCATGTGTCAAAGAAAAGCGCTTTCATTTTGCAGCAAAGCATGATCAGATGCTGAATGATTTCTGTGGTACTTCATCTCAATTTTAAAAAATTCCAACTTCTGCTGATTTTTTTTTGGGTAATGTTTGAGCTGTAATTTCTCGTTTCATTTGGATGTAGTCGTTCAGAGTAGTTCCATATGTCCCTTCCTAACAGCTGTCAGTGTACCTACACCAGATGGGCTGCAGCAGTTCAAAAGGGCGCTCTCCATTTCCTTCTCAAAGACCATTAGAGTTTGGCCTTGCCTGTGATACTCACATTCCATGAAAGAACAAGAACAAAAACAAAAGGTGTCCTCTTCCCTAATCAACCACAAAAAGGCTATAAAACTGGATTACTTATTACCTTTTGATTAACTTTGGTTCTGTTAGTTGCTATTCCTCCTGGCATTCATTTAGTTTCAGTACAGATATAAGTTGTTTTCCAGTGCACGAAATTGTAGTTGTCCTGTGCTGGTTACCCAGTATATGTTGAATGTTGATTGATAAATTAATTATGCAAAACTTAATTCAGCAATTAGTTTATTAGATCAGTAGAATTCTGTTGATAGTGTCCCTTTTGTACCTTTTATAACCTTACCCTCAAAGGTTTATAGTTTTATGTAATATAACCAACTGTTTTCTGCGTGTGTGTGTTCCAAATTTTGCCTTCTAATCTATGGAATTGTGTGAAGAATAGTTTGATATGTGATTTAGTTGAAGATTCTGGTCAAATTTTCCTTCAATATTAAGGGAAATAATTACCAAAATAGTAGACCTGTGGTATGGGTATTGAAAATATACTTTGAAACATTAACTTCAGCTCGAATTTGCACCCTTACTTCCCTTGGAGATGGTTGGCATATGGGCAGAGGTGTGTGTAAATTGTGCACCAGGAAGTTGAACTGTGCCCATATCCTATCGGCTTCTGCTGGGATTTTACTTGCAGCATGGGAGTATTAATTGCTTGCATGCATGAAAACCAAATAGAGCTGGTCAAAAATCTCCTCATGCTACCATTGATATTTTACTCTTGATTGGAGATGGCCAAGTCACATGGGCTGATGAGGGATGAACCAGCCACTCAGGAACTAAAATTGGGCCCCACCAAGATAGTTACCCCTCTCTCTCAAGGGCAACTTACAATAAACCTGACTTCTGAACCCCTTCGCTATGGCACTCCAGACATGCCTACATGTGATCATGCAATCTCTGATATTGTGAAAAGCCATTTGACCCGTTGGATCCACATCAATCCCCTGAAGACCGACCCACCACCTGACCCTGTCTTTGTAACCCTGCATTTCCCATGGCTAATCCACCCAGCCTGCACATCCCTGGACACCATAGGCAATTTAGTGTGGCCAAACCACCTAACCTGCAAAGGAACCACCTGAAGGAAACCCACATGAACACGAGAATGTGGAAACTCTACACAGTCACCCAAGAGTTGAGTTGAACCTGGGTCATTGGCATTGTGAGGCAGCAGTGCTAACCACTGAGCCACCCGTGCCATCCCATGTTGGGTCCATGGAGTCTGTCTTTTTCAGGACTGCTCGAAATGGGCACTGCTGCGGCTTTACTGGCTTGACACCTCTCTGAGGTGGGACTTCATTCTAGATGGATTGGAGGTTCCACCTTAAGTCAGTTAATGGTCTAATAGCCACAAAATGACTATAGGGCAACTCAAACAAGCAGAGGATTGCTTACCCGCGCATCCACCTACCCCCAACTTGTCAGTAGGATGCAAGGCTATCCTTTCAGTAGAAAAGTCCAGCCTCTGTTTCCCTCTTCCGTGATGCAGCCTAGACTTCTGAGTATTTGTAGCATTTTCTGTTGTAATTTTTGGACAAAATGAACTTGACTATTTGAGAAAATAGTATTCCTTGTGTTCATGAATTTTTGTACATTTATGCTTCATATTGTAAGCTTGCTGATCATTATTGTTTTTTTTGTTGTAAGAGCATGTACGTTAGTTTTTTTTATATACCAATGGAAATGAGAGTGGTGTGACTTTTACCTCCCACTTGTGATGGGTTGGGAAATGGTAAAACTTCTTTTGTGCAGCAGAAGGGCAATACAGAGTTTCCTCTCGAATGCTTGGATGATTTTTAATAATTGGAAATACCTCATGAGCAAAAATGTGGTTCAAAACAAGTTGGCATAATGCTTTCACCTTTTAAAACTGGCAGGCCTTTGTAGGAGCTGTTCAGCGATTGAGGTTTTCCTGTTTAATGATGAACTGTTCAGGGTAATGGTGCCCCCAAAATTGCTTCCTTTACCTTCTCAGTCACCTGTAATCTTATTGGCTTAACAAATACCTAGAAGCAAATCTAATTTAACATTTGAACAGGTATTATACTTTTCATATTTCCATTGTCGTGCCATTGAATGTCTGAAATAATCCATTATTTCACTAAAATAATCAATAATTCACTAAAATAATCCATTCAAAGGATTGTCATTTACCATGGCAGCAAGCAGTCTACTCCGGTGAAATGTATTGGATTGTATCTGAACTCTTAAAATTCATCAAACATTGAGGTTGTCTGAAAATCAAAATACTTACACGTGTTCTTGAAATTTCAATTACTGTTGCATATTCCTGCATTTAATTTGCCATTCAGTAATTCTGCAAATGGGGCAAAGGCATATTCAAGCTTTAGAATTTGATTATTTGTGTTCAAAGTCTATCTTTTGCATGGATTTTTAATTTATTGCTATAGTGTTGTTGTTAGGGTTTGACTCAAGTATAATGGTAAGAATAAGTAATTCTGTAGGCATATTTGTCACAGCATGTTCAGAAACCAGACTCATTGAGTCAAATCTGTTTTGTTTTCAGTTTGAGAACTTGTAATATTCTTTTTCCTTTGCATTTTAAGTTGTATCTTGAGAGAGAATTTTCACTGTGGAACACTAGAGCTAAATATGACATAAAGACTTTAAGACAGTTAAACGTATCATTGTCAAGAAGTTTACTGGAATAGCTTGAAAGCACTTTAGATGGAAATATAATATTTTTTTTCTCTAGACTTTTTGTTTGAATACAAATGATAATGACAAAAATATCTGAAGGAAAAAATGCTTTGTTTTTGCAATAGGTGACAAACAGCATGTTTGGTGCTGCGAGAAAGAAGTTTGTAGAGGGAGTGGAGAGTGATTACCATGATGAAAGTCTGTATTACAGCCAGTCTTCAATGTTCCCACATCGAACAGAAAAAGATGTAAGTATATTTTTATACATCTAGAAATAAATGCTTGCAGTGAACAATTCAAAGAATATCAACAAAATTGTAGCATTATTGTATTTGAATATCTATTAAGCTGGGACTTCCTTTATTGATTGTGAAATTACACTCCATTCTACATGGGAAAACACAGAATTAGACACCATGTTTGGTTCTGTCTTAAGATCTGAATGTTGCATGATGTGTGATGTAATTGAAAAGATCCCATAAGAGAGTGATATAATGCTTATTTATTTGATTCTTAAAGTATTACCAGTGACAGTTATAACTGGACTACATCTTTTCAATCTTTAAATACATTAGTAGATTTTCTGTATTCATTGCACTAACAACTTAATGAACTTGAGTTTCTGTAGTACTTTTTTTTCCTGTCAGGTGCAGTTGAGCTTCAGTATGCATTTTTGATTCGCTAAATAAAAACCTAAAGAACTGCAGATGCTGTAAATCAGAAATGAAAACATAAGTTGCTGGAAAAGCTCAGCAGGTCTGGCATCATCAGTGCAGAGAAATCAAAGTTAATGTTCAGAGTCACCAGTCCTGAAACGTTAACTTTGATTTCTCTTGACAGATGCTGCCTGACCTGCTGAGTTTTTCAAGCACTTTTCTGTTTTTGTTGTATTTATGACTTGTGTGTTTTTTTTTACTGAAAAACACCAGTTTTTCTGTATTTGTCAGGGTATAGTTACCCTTCTGTGAATAAAGCAAATTCCTACTGCTACTGTCCCGTCCTTGCTGCTCTGCTGTTGTTAATTAATCTGTGTTTCCAGAAGGAGAAACAATGGTCTACTGGTTTTATGCTCGATTATTAATACAGAAACTCAGTTAATTTTCTAGGGTCCTGGGTTTGAATCCCAGCACAGCAGATGGCAGAATTTGAATCCACCAATGACCATAAAACCACTGTCAATTGTCAGAAAAGCCATCTGGCTCACTAATGTCCTCACCTGGTCTGCATGTGACTCTAGACCACATAGTAATGTGGTTTTCTAGCAAGTTACTCAGTTGTATCAATCGCTATGAAATAAAAAAAAGAAATGAAACCAGATAAACCACCCCACATTGACCTAGGCACCAGAAAAGACAATGGCAGAAACAGCCCTGTCGACCCTTCAAAGTCTTTGTTACTAACATCTGGGGGCAAGTTCCAAAATTGGAGAAGTGTCTTGCAGACTAATCAAACAATAGCCTGACATGGGCATAATCCTGGCAATGTCAGGTAATGTCCCAGACACACTGTTACTATCCCTGAATATGTCCTGTCCCACTGGCCGTACAGGCCTGACCGAGGTGGCAGCACAATAAATATGGTCAGGAGGGAGTTGCCCTCAGAGTCTTCAAAGTTGACTCTGGACTCCATGAAGTCTCATGGCTTCAGGTTAAACATGGGCAAGGAAACCTCCTGCTGATTACCATATACAGTCCTCCCCCATTAGCTGCTAGACTGGGTCTGTGGCAGGTTTTTTCTATTTAAAAAATATACCTTATTCATGAAATATCTTTGTATACATACAAAGCAGTTTGATTCTGTACAGTAGCATATGAAGAAAACAAGCAAACGTCAGAGTTTGATTCTATCCAGCCAACAAACCAAAGACATCTTTTATTTGTACAAGATTATATTTACATTTATTTGAGGCACCAACAGAGTTTGATAACTGAACAGACCCCCATGGGTGGTAAGGGAACCAACAAGAGGGAAAAGCGTACTTGATTTCATCCTTACCAATCTTCAGCTGCATTTGCATCTGTACATGATAGGACCGGTAAGAAAAATTGCCGCACAGTCCTTGCAGAGGCAAAATTCAGCCTTCCATTGTGTTGTTTTGGACCAGACCAAACCCCCTCAAAATATATTAAGAAGACATTCTAGACTGTAATTTTTTCTTCTTTTAAAGGCAAGTGCCAGGCATTGCAGTATGGATGCAATTGGATAGGTCAAACTACCAAATTTGAAGCAAAATGCACTTTATTCATACACTATAGTCACAATTACACACAAAGTAAGATCAAAACGAAGGAGTTGGCTTCACTGTAATTATCAAAATGCTTAATAAAATATATTAACTACTGATTAACTGTCCCAAATATAGTAATATTCTATAACTACACCCTGGGCAAAGGCAAACTCAGAAAAATAGGTTGTCGCTCATTCAATTCCACTGTCCAGTAGGAAACACATCAAGGGAAAATTCAGAGCGAGAGTAGCAGGGAGAAATGTACTATAGCTTCCAGACCTAGTTTCAAGACCCCAGCAATTGCTATTACTAAAACTAAATATCCTGGTTCTGCGGGAGCCTGACCCCACCAATTCAGCTGTTTGTGTTCCAATTTTTTAAAAAAATCTCAAGGTTTCACAAACTGTTTACTCTAGTGGCTATGAATAGACCACTCAACACCTCTCTATTGGCATTTCTTCATTAAAAAATAGTCAAGGCAAAATAAATCTCTTAAAACCATAGTATTGTCACAGTGTTGTATAGTACTATCACCGTGCTAAATGGGATAGACTTTGAACAGATCTGACACTTCAAGACTGGACATACATGAGAGAATGAGAGCCATCCACAGCAGCAGAATTGTACTCCAGCTCAATTTGCAACTTCATGGCCTGGCATATTCCCCACTTAACCATTACCGCCAAACCAGGTGATCAGCTCTGATTCAATGGAGAGTACTGGAGGGCATGCCAGGAGCAGCGCCAGGTGTACATTAAAATGAGATATCAATCTATGAGCCACCAACAGAACTGTTTGTATGCCGAACAGCATAAGCAGCAAGTAATAGAGCTAAGTGATGACCCACCAATAGATCAGATCTCAGCTCTGCAGTCCTGCCACATCCAGCCATGAATGGTAGTGGACAATTAAACAACTCCATGATGGAAGAGCCCAATATGTGTCAGTGCAAAAGATAAGGCTGAAGCATTCCCAGCAGTCTTCAGTCAGAAATGCTGAATGAATGATTCATCGCCGCCTCCTCCAGTGGTCCCCATCGTTAGAGACCAGACTTCAGCTAATGCCATTCATTCCTCATGATATCAAGAAATGGCTGGAGGCACTGGACACAGCAAAGGCTATGGGCCCTGATAACATTCCAGCAATAATACTGAAGGCTTGTGCTCCAGAACTTGCCACTCCATTAGTCAAGCTCTCCAGTACAGTTTTAGCACTGGCATTTAGCCAACAAGGTGGAAGATTGCCCAGATATGTCCTAAACACACAACACAGCACAAATTCAACTCGGCCAATTACCAGCTCATCAGTTTAATCTCGATCATCAATAACAAGATGGAAGGTGCTCAGCAATAACCTGCTTCGTGATGCCCAGTTTCACTCTGCTCCTGACCACATTTGGCATGCTTGAACCAAGGCTATAAAGAGTTGAATTCCATTGGTGTGGTGAGAGTAAAGTTCTTGACATCAAGATCACATTCAACCCAGTGTGGCACCGAGAAACTGTAGTAAAACTGGAGTCAATGGGTATCAAGGGGTAAATTCTCTGCTGATTGGAGTCATACCTGAAACATAAGATTGTTGTGGTTGCTGGATTCGGACATTTCATTAGGAGTTCCTTAGGGCCAATCATCTTCAACTGCTTCATCAATAACCTTCCCAATGTCATCAAGTCAGAAATGGGGATGTTCGCTGATGATTGCACAATGTTCAGCACCATTCATGACTCCTCAGATGCTGAAGCAGTTCATGGTCAAATGCCACAAAATCTGGGCAATATCCAGGCTTTGGCTAACAAGACAAGTAACATTCACGCCACCTAAATGCCAGGCAATGACTTTCTCCAATAAGAGGCCACTAACCACCATCCTTTGACATTCAATGGTGTTATCATCGCTGAATCCCCTTTTATCAACTTCCTTAGGATTACTGTTGACCATAAACCCAATTGAACTCACCACATGAAACAAATAGCTGGTCAGAGGCAATTGCAAGTAATATTGTGACAAGTAACTTACCACCTGACTCCCCAAAGGCTGTCTGTCATCTAAAGATGGAATGATCATGATTGATTACTCCCCGTTTGTCTGGATGAATGCAGCTCCAGCAATACTGAAGAAGCTTGACATCAGCCAGGACAAAGCAGCCTGCTTGATTGGTACCACTTTCACAAATATCCACTCCCCCCTCCAGTGGCGCTCAGTAGCAGCAGTATTTGCTATCTAAAGGATGCACTGAAGAAATTCATCAAAGATCCTCAGTCAGTACCTTCCAAACTCATTACCACTTCCATTTAAAAGGATAGGGGCAGTCAATACATGGAACACCACCACCTGCAAGTTCCCCTCCAAGCCCCTCACCACCTCAACTTGGGAATATATCACCATTCTTTCACTCTTGCTGGGTCAAAATCCTGGAATTCCCTCCCTGATGACATTGTGGGTGAACCCACTGCATGTGGACTACAACGGTTCAAGAAAGCAGCTCACCACCATCATCTTAAGGGCATCTAAGGATGGACCTTAAGATTGCAGGCCAGCCTGCGATGCCCACATCTCATGAATGAATTTTAAAAAAGCAAATATGTTGAGCAGACTTTCAAAGTATGACCACGTATCTCTAATCAGTTAATTGTGCCGTGAACAGCATCATCCTGATGTTCATCTTTGAGTTGCTCTCCTTTGCAAATTGGAAAAAAGGCTAAATCTTCAATTTTTAATTCCTAATTCCCAATTCCCCCTCCAGTTAAACCTTTAAAAAGTTACTCAATGGCTGTCATTCCTTCAGTTTGTTACCTTGTTTCCTTCATATTCTTTGCTGGATCCTGCCCTTGCACCAATTTTCATTCCATTTCTGATATGTTACCAACCTGTCTCTTTATATTGCTGAAAATGTGTTGCTGGAAAAGCGCAGCAGATCAGGCAGCATCCGAGGAACAGGAGAATCGACGTTTCGGGCATCAGCCATTCCAGAAGAAGGGCTGATGCCCGAAACGTCGATTCTCCTGTTCCTTGGATGCTGCCTGACCTGCTGCGCTTTTCCAGCAACACATTTTCAGCTCTGATCTCCAGCATCTGCAGTCCTCACTTTCTCCTGTGTCTTTATATTACATAGCTGAAAGCATTTTCCATTTTATTCTCATGTCCAGACTCCGGAATGTTTTCTAAGCTGTTTTCTTTGAGCTCCACCCAACATAATCTGGAATCGCTCCACATTGTTGTCTGCATTCCTGTTCAATTAACTCCCCTATTTTACGGATTTCCAGTACAGTAATTTTGATATTCCCATTCTGATGATTTAAAGCCATGCACAATTTATACAAGTTCACTTCAATGGCTTTCTTTGTTCTTTGATTCCTATCCATGCTACTGTTGTATGTGGGCCCCCTAGTGACAGCTGTGAAGTGGTAAATTGTACACAGTAGATGCAAAAACTAATTGTTGTGTAATGAATGAAGCATGTTGTAATGGAGTTTTAACATGCCACTGCAGATTGGAATCAGCACACTAGTCCATATCAAAATAATTTACTGAGTGTTTTACAATATGTAAACATGTATGAGGTAGCAAGCTGTTGAATATATAAATTTGAAACCTGGAAGTGGGTTTGGCAAACATAAGCAGATAAATTTCAATATGTAGAAAGTGCAAGGTTGCCTACTTTTGATTTGTCAAGGACAGAATAGATTACTTTCTCTACAATGATGAACTGAGAGTCATAGAGATATACAGCACGGAAATAGACCCTTCAGTCCAACTCATTCATGCTGCCTAGATTGCCTAAATTAATTTAGTCCTGTTTGCCAGCACTTGGCCCATATCCCTCTAAACCCTTCCATTTCATGTACCCATCCAGATGCCCTTTAAATCTTGTAATTGTACCAGCCTCCCCCACCTCCTCTGGCAACTCATTCCATACACCCACCACCCTTTGCATGAAAAGCTTGCCACTTATGTCCATTTTAAATCTTTCCCCTCTTACCCTAAACCTATGCTCTCTCGTTTTGGACTGCCCCAACCCAGGGAAAAGACCTTGTCTATTTACCCTATCCATGCCATGTAGGTTGATAAACCTCTGTAAGGTCACCCCTCCGCCTCCGACACTTCAGGGAAAACAGCCCCAGCCTGTGTATATATAGCATAAATTTGCATTTATGTACTCGTTTTTTTGATTATTGGACATCTCAAAGCATCTCACTGGCAAGGACATACTTTTCAAAATGTTATAACAGGAAAGATAGCAAATCCTGCAATCAGCAATATGATAATAACCACAAATCATCTCTTTGTGGTGTTAATTGAGTGTTAAATATTATGGGCAAGAATTGATGCAATTTTGGTAGCTCTGAATGAAGCATTCATCTTCTATTTAGGACATTTTTTGAGGTCATAGATTTTTGAGATTTGTGAAAATCTAATATGCAGGAAAAGCTAATAGAATGCTGGTCATTATCTCAAAGGAATATAAAAGGTGAGAAAGTGGTTTTCCAATTTTCCGTTACTGCATCAAACCAAAATGTTCAGAACTGCAAACTTCAAAAAAAAAGCTGTTGGATTGCTACAGCATAGACTCACCAGAGTGATGCTGGCGATTAATCAAGGTATTTCAAGTAAAGATTTTGCTTTTTTTAATGCATTCATTCACATTGCTGGCTGAGCCAATCAGCATTTGTTACCCATTCCTGGTTACTCTTGAGAAAGTGGGATGAGCTTCCTCCTTGAGCTGCTGCAGTCTGTTTGCAATAGGTAGATCCTCAGTCCTATTCCAGGATTTTGACCCAGTGGCAGTGAAGAAATGGTGGTGGTGTTCCCATGTATTGTGCTGCCCTTGTCTGCCTTGATGATAGTGGGTTTGGAAGGTTCTATCCCAGGAGCCTTGATGAATTTCTGCAGTGCATCTTGTATATGGTACATAGTGCTGCTACTGAGCATTGGTGGTGGAAGGAGTGGATGTTTGTGGATGTGGGGCTAATCACGCTGGCTGCTTTGTCATTGATGGTGTTAAGCTTCTTGTTGGAGCAGCATTCATCCAGGCAAGTGAAGAGTATTTCGTCACACTGCTGACTTATGTCTTGTAAATGTTAGACAGGCTCTGAGGAGTCAGATGAGATACTTGCAAGATTGCTAGCAAGGGGCATGGATAGGGTAATTGGACAAGGTCTTTTCCCTTGGTTGGGGGAGTCCAGAACTAGAGGGCATAGATTTAGGGTGAGAGAGGAAAGTTTTAAAAGGGACCTAAGGGGCAACTTTTTCACGCAGAAGGTGGTGCATGTATGGAATTAGCTGCCAGGGGAAGTGGTGGAGGCTGGTACAATGACAACATCTAAAAGACATCTGGATATGTATATGAATAGGAAATATTTAGAGGGATATGGACCAAATGCTGGTAAATAGGACTAGATTAATTTAGAATATCAAGTCAGCATGATTGAGTTGGACCGAAGGGTCTGTTTCCTTGCTGTACATCTCTACAACTCTATATGTCCTACTCCTGGAGCCACTGTTTTTATATGGTTAGTCCAGTGGTAACCTCAGAATGTTGATAGTGGGGAATTCAGTAATGGTAATGCCATTTTAATGTTGACAATGGTTAGATTCTCTCTTGTTGGAGAGGGCATTGCACGGTGCTTGAGTGATATGAATATTACTTGCCACAAGCCTTTGACAGTGTTGATATTCCCTCTCCTGGGGGTGTGCAAAGTGTTGGAGAATAATCTTAAAATTAGAGTTGTGCTATTCAGTAATGAAATCAGGAGGTGTGTTTTAAGTCCGCGTAGTGAAAATCTGAAACTCTTTCCCACTAATCACCATGCATGCTGGGCCAATTGAAATTTTCAACTTATTTATTACTTCAGGCTGTTGAGGGACACAGCAAAGATTGGTTTGAGTCATAGGGTCATACAGCGTGAAAACAGACCCTTCAATTGAACTAGTCCATGCTGACCATGTTCACAAACTAAACTAGTCCCACCTGCTTGCACTTGCCCCATATCCCTCCAAACCTTTCCTATTCACACATTTATCCAAATGTCTTTTAAATATTGTAACTGTACCTGCATCCTTCACCTTTGTCTGGCTGTTCATTCCACACATGAACCACTCCCTGTGTTTAAAAAAAAAGTTGGCCATTGTGTCCTTTTTAAACCTTTCTCCTCTCACTTTAAAAATATGCCCCCAAATTTTGAACTCTTCCATCCTGGGAAGAAGACCCTTGTCATTTCATCTTATCTATGCCGTTCTTAGAATCCCAACAGTGTAGGAGCAGACCATCCAGTTCGAGTCCACTCCGACCCTCTGAAGAGCATCCCACGCAGACTAACCCTTACCCTTCCCCATAACTCCTACATTCACCATGGCTGATCCACTTAACCTCCATATCCCTTGACACTATGGGCAGTTTAGCATGGCCAATATACCAACCTGCACATATTTGGACTGTGGGAGGAAACCGGAGCAACCGGAAGAAACCCATGCAGACATGGGGAGAATGTGCAAATTCCACACAGTTTCCCGAAGCTAGAATTGAACCTGGGTTCCTGGTGCTGTGAGGCAGCACTGTTAACCACTCTGCTGCTGCGTCATGATTTTATTAAAATCAATAAGGTTACTCCTCAATCTCCAACGTTCCAGTGGAAAAACATCCCAGCCTTTCCAGTCTATTTTTATATCTCCAAGTTCTCCATTCCTGATAAATCTTTTCTGAACCCTCTCCAGTTTAATAATATCCTTCCCATAACAGGGTGACTAGAACTGCACAGTACTCCAGTTGAGGCTTTGCCAATGTCTTGTACAACCTCAACATGGCATCCCAATTCCTATACTCAGAGGTCTGAGCAATGAAGGCAAATGTGCTAAACACCTTAACTACCCTGTCTACCTGCGATGCATATTTCAAAAAGAATTCTGTACCTGAATTCCTAGGTCTCTTTGGTCTACAACACTACCCAAAGCCCAACCTTTAATTGTATAAGTTCTGTCCTTGTTTGTATTGCCAAAATGTAATACCTCACATTTATCCAAATTAATTCCATCTGCCACTCCTCAGCCCATTGATCCAATTCATCAAAATTTCTTTATAATCTTAGATGACCTGCTTCACTGTCCACTATGCCACCAATTTTGGTGTCATCTGCAAACTTACTACTCATGCCTCCTATACTCTCATCCAAATCAATTATATAAATGACCATCAAAAGTGGACCCAGCATCGATCCCTGTGGAACACCACTGGTCACAGGTCTCCGGTCCAAAAAACTATCCTCCACCATCTTTTATCTCCACCATAAAGCCAATTTTTTAAATCCAATTGGCAAGCTCACCCTGAATCCCATGTGATTTAACTTTACTAATTAATTTACCATGTGGAACCTTGTCAAAGGCTTTACACAACTTAATACAACAGTGGATCACCCTGAAAAGCTGAACGGCTGATCCTTTTCCTGTGTTCCATTGTAAGGCACAAGAATCCTTTGCTTCAAACATCCTTACAAAGAGTTTTTAATGTAAAAGTTGCTCTTAAAGCAACAGTTTTTGTTTCAACAACTGTAAGACCAGCTTCTTTTAACATGTTCACAGGAATTTTATAAAACAAAATACCACACCAAGTCACATGAGATATTGACCCAAATCTTCTAGTCAGAATTGGCACCCCTTTTGCTGATACCAGTTAAGCAAATAAATTGCCTACCTTTTTTCCGTTTTTTTTTGTAATGGCCATTTTTCCTATGTGGAATCCATCCAAACCCGGCACAGGATACTTCAAAGGATGCAGCACGTAGAATCCATGCAGAAGTCATGTTCCCCCTTTTATAGCCAGAGATAAATTTTAAGTGTATCTCAAATGAGGAAAGTGAGCTAGGTAGGAAGAGGGGTGTTCATCCTTCAGGCACTCTGCCTGTATTCCTGATCAAGGGCTTTTGCCCATAACATCGATTTTACTGCTCGGATGCTGCCTGAACTGCTGTACTTTTCCAGCACCTCTAATCCAGAGGGGTGTTGGAGCATATTCCAGAGATTGAAGCTTAGGTTATTGAACTGTTGGAAGTAAAATTGTAATTGCCCAAGAGACCAGATTGAGAGGAGCATAGAGACCCTAAAGAGTCAAAGGTTGGTGGAGATAGGGTGTATTAAGGCCATGGAGGGATTTGAACTCGTGGATGACGTTCTCAAAATCAAGCCGTTGTTTATGCAGAAACCGTTGCAGGTGAGGTCGTAGAGGAACAGGGCATGTTAAGACATGGATAACCTCAAGTTTACTGAGGGTAGAATGTGGGAGGCCAGATCAGGGGTTACGCTAGAATTACCAAGTTTAGAGGTAGCAAAGGCTTGAATAAGGGTTTGAGTGGCAGATGAGCTGAGAAATGGGTAGTCAGGTAATGTTATGGAGATTGAAGTGAGTGATCTTATTGGTAGCATGATTTGGAGGAAGCTTCTCTCAGGACCATGTATGATACCAAGGTTGCAAATAGACTGACTTTGTCCCAGACTGTTGTGAGAACAAGAGATGGAATAGGTAGCTCAGGAATAGTGTTGAAGCAGACTGTGAAAACAGCGACTTCAGTCTTCCCAATATTCAATTGGAGGCAGATATATTTAGCTCTCCTTTGTTTTCAAGGTGATGTACTAGAAGATAGGAAGCACTTTTCTTTGATCAATTCCTGTTGATAATCATAAATCTGACTCTTATGGCATTTTAAACCTCCTAAAGTATTCACAGATGACTGTGACATGCTAGTTGCAGGGATTATGTGAAAATAGTGAAGATCCAAGGTATACAAGCCTTAATGAAAAAGAGCAAAGATATAGTAGTTGCCACTTGAATTCATTTGTCTATTTTAAAATGTAGGCTTGATGTAAATCATTTATGTTTGTTTTGGAAAGTTTTGAGCCTTTTGTTAAACTCTAGCTATTATACTGAACTTCATTTGACTCTTACAAAAATCCCTTCATGACTTGTGGTTTTTATTGCAGGAAGAAGGTGCCTCCTGATTTCTGAATGGCATAGCTATAATTTTAAGATTATGCTCCCTTGATCTGCATTCCTCCTACCCTGCCAAATTCAATCATTATTTAAAATACCTTGACAATTATCACATTGCTGTTTGTAGGAGTTTGCTGTGCAAAAATTAGTTACCGCGTTTCTGATATTTCAAGAGTTAGTGCACTTCAAAGGAATGCATATTGATCAGTGAGCGCTTTGAGACATCCAGTGGCTGTGAAATGTATAAAATACATAGATGTACGATTTTACTTGTCTTTCTTTCGTGATACACTGGAAGGTGGGATCTTTTTCCTTGTAACTTTAAATTCTTGATACATTCTGCAATTATAACCTTTTCAATGATGGGATCATAGTAAAATGTTTCCAAAATTGCTTACTGCGTGAAATATGAGTTTATGTTTGACCTACAGGATGCTTGATGAAGAATGATTGGCCAATCATTAAGTGTTGGACATAAGTTGAGCTTTGCAGCTTCATGTATATCTTTTGGGTCCAGCATACAAGCCTGTCTGTTTCCATTGATTGCTGTTCAACATATGCTGCATTGTATTTTTATTACCATTTGATGTACTGTGTGGCATTGTCCTGTAAATAATGAGTCTTATTATTTATGTACATATTTATATTAGTATAAATGGTATTATATTCTGCTTTCTAAAATACATCAATGTTTAAAATAGTTTGTCCCTTTACTGAGCAGCTTAATCATTTTGTTAAGGCTTGTTTAAACACCAACAGAAAGAGATGTGATGTTGTGCAGCAGCATATGGAAACGTGTTAAGTGGGTTTCCTCCCTGCCTTTGGTGAAAATAATATATAGACTCGGAAACTGAAAAAGGATAGTGGGGAATTCATCCATTTAGTATTGTTTAGTGATGTTTACACATGGAAAATTCATAAATTTTAATTGAATGTTGGTTTCTGGTTGTGTCTGGTATTTTTATGGATATTATGGGGTTGACAGAGCCTGTGGTGAACTCATTACAGATGCAGCACTAAGCATTTTTCGCAATCCTGTTGGCTGTATTCAGTTTTGATATTGTCAGTGGAGCAAATGATAGCTGATTATTGGGTTTTATGTTTTAAGATGTTGCACTAAAAACCTTGACTTTGCATAGTTCTTCAAGAAAATTTGTTTCAGTACAGTGTTTCTTTTTGACATTCTTTGTGAATGCCATATTGTTGACAAGGTGGTAATAGTAAGAATTTTGAAATTTTTAATTTTTAGCTCTGTTATAGATAACCAAGTAACTGCATGTGAATATCTTTGTGCTGCAACCCACTTTTAAGTTCATTTGTTTCCCCATCACTGTATTCCTTTGTTTCTGAGTGGATCTATGGATCTTCAGAGTGGAAATCTGTGGTCTTTCTTATTTACAAGATCTCCAGAAAACATATGGAAGCTATTTAAAAAGTGGACATGAATGAAGTTAAGTAGAGTCTGCAAATACATAGCACCTATTTAGCTGCAAGTTAAGCAGCTTATTTTAGGTCTGAAGCAATATTGTATTGAGAGAAAGTAATTTGCCCTGACTTCTCTAAGTCAATCTATGAGAAAATAGGTAAAATGGCACGGTACAATGACAAAACAAACAACAGAAGAATAACAGTCTGGAAAGCAGAAGATAACATTGTTTTTCAAAAAAAAGCACAAACTGAGAATGGAGTAGGAAATCAAAGTGGGAACTATCACTTGTTTAATTACACTTTAAGTATCGATTTAATAAAAGGTCAGGAAACAAATAAAAGAAATGAGAGGAAGTATGGAAATGTTGTTATTTCAGTATTTGGTGTATTTGTGCTCATGTGTGCTAAAGAATACGCTTGTAGGAGGGGGCAGAAAGCCTGAAACATAGAACCTCATTTTACAAAATAACCTGGACTGAAACTTGTTCAGTGAAGTGAAAATTTGCTAGCTTTGGAGTTCAAGGCAGAAACTCTCTAAACTTTTGTAATACCTCCAGAAAATCTCAATTTACCTGTGGCTTTGCAAATCTAGTGACTGGTCTGGCTCTGTATAATGATATGTTTGTTATGCCAGTACTGTTTGGAATTCAGCTGTTGAATGGCTAAACCTGTTGCTTTTGTTCTCTGGTGAGTAGATGAGAAAACCAAATTAAATGCAATTAATAAATAGCTTAACTTTTCTTAACTCCATTAACTAAAATCTACATAGTTTTTATGAATTTTTGTCTTAATCAGCAGCAAAGAAGAAATTGCACTGCTATTTTGAAGGTAGGAAATCTTATCAGATTCAGCAGTAAGGGACATGATCCAAAAGCCTATTTTATACTTCATTTTTGAAAGAGGATGTGTTTTTTGAATCAGTGTCGCAAGTTAAGCTACTTGTAGAAATTGCCCCATTATTCCATCAATTCAGGATAGTTTATATCAGGCCAAAATATGTTGAATTTTTGTTTTGCACTGTTTCCTATGTTGTCAAAAAGACTGACAACTAACAGTGGATGTCAGCCTTGTTAATTTTAGTTTAATAGGCACTGTGCTTATGCCCATGTTGCTGCGGCCTTTTTATTTCCTGCCTGTAGCTCAGACATCAGTAGAAGACCATTCAATAGATTTCCAGTTTTAGAAACAGCCAACTTTTCTTCCACAATGATTAAAATGAAATGCATATATTTGGGTCCAAGCATGTTGATCACTGAATTTTCTCGATCTTGGGCGACTCTGATAGTTCATGTTTTAATTTCAAAACAGCTAGCTTATTGTTCTCTGCCTCAGCATAGAGGACTAATAAATTGCATGTGAGTAGGACATCAAACATAGCTTTTTAATGCATCTTGTGCAGTGTTGAAGTTCCTTTCATTGCCACATTGCATCAAGTTTCATGGTAACCCTTTATAAAGATGCCTCTATAATTATGAGTTTGGAATGCATACTTTAAAAATACAAAAACCAGAAAGAGGTTCATAGCTCTAAACTTCCACCTAAATCACCCTGAAACAGCTTATTCTTTATCTTTTGAGCTTGGTTAAAATTAAGGCTGGAGGTTATTTATTTCCAAGATAATGAAGTCAATAACTTATCTGTAACAGGTTTTTAACAAGATCTATCAGTCAGTTTTTTTTAAATAAACACAGTTGAGGTTTATTATAAAAACAAAAATTATTTAATAACGATATAATCTTTGAGATACTATCAGTAATATAGAAGTATAAATGTTTATTCCTCTAGATATCCCCAAAACACTTCCTTTTCCATGGAGATTAGTGCTCTGGAAATAAAACAAATTTGCCAATGGGTTATTCTTGAAGGCAGAAAGATAAATTGAATGCTCTCAAGTCTGTTGCCTTGTTCTGACTTGTGTGATCATCACTACTCACACATGGTCGCATTGTTCAGTGGTTAGCACCGCTACCAGGGATCCAGGTTCAATTCCATCCTTGGACAACTGACTGTTTGGAGTTTGTATATTCTCCCTCTATCTGTATGGGTTTCCTCCAGGTGCTTTGGCTTTCTCCAACAGTCCAAAGATGTACAGGTTAAGTGGATTGGCCATGCCAAATTGCCCATTGTGTCCAGGGATGTGCAAGCGAGGTGAAGTAGCCATTGGAAATGCGGGGTTCCAGGGCTAGGATGGGTCTGGCTGGGATGCTCTTTGAAGAGTCAGTGTGGACTCGATGGGGCAAAAGGCCTGCTTTCACACTATAGGCATTCTGGGGTGGTTTTCGCTGAAGTCTGGCAGATACAGCTTGCTCAGGATATTAAAGATTATTTCAAGATTATATTGGTCTTTCAAAGAACATGAGAGTTTCACCCTAAACTCTAAGTGGGTTTCTTCTCAGAAATGGGAGACATCCATTTGGAAACTTGTTCTTAACAAGCCTTCCTCCAGCTCAGCTTGTTCTTAGCAAATTTTCTCCCAGTTCTGCTTATTCTATGCAGGCCTTTCTCTGGAAGACAATGAGCAAGGTGAAAGGGGTCTCTTTCAGGATGTCAGTTGGTGACTAGTGGAATTTTGCATGGGTCAATGTTGGAACCACGACTATTCACATTATACATTAATGATCGGGATGAAGGAACTGAGGGCATTGTTGCTAAGTTTACAATGTCACAAAGGTAAGTGGAGAGGCAAGGATGCTGCAGAAGAACTTGGATAAGTTAGGATAGTGGACAAAGAAGTGGCAGATGGAATTTGATGTGTGCAAGTGTGAGATTGTGCACTTTGATCAGAAGAATAGAGATGTAGACTATTTTCTAAATGGGAAAGGCTTCATAAATCTGAAGGCACTTGGGAGTCTTAGTTCAGGATTCGCTTAAGGTTAACATACATGTTCACTTGGCAGTTAGGAAGGCAAATGTGATGTTAGCATTTAATTCATAAGGGCTAGAATACATGAGCAAAAATGTACTGCTAACACTGTATAAGACTGTGGTCTGACCACATTTGGAATGTTGTGAGTAGTATTTGGGCCCCATGTCTAAGGAACAATATGCTAGCAATTGGAGGGGGTTCTAAAGGAGGTTTACAAGAATGATCCTAGGAATGAAGGGCTTGTCTTAGGAGGAAAGGGTGAGGTCTCTGGGTCTGTACTTGATGTAGTTTAGAAGGATGGGGATGATCTTATTGAAACTTAGAGAATGCTGAGAGGTCTGAATAGAGCAGAGACCGAGAAGGTGTCTCCACTAGTGGGAGAGACTGGGACCCAAGGGCACAGCCTCCGAATGAAGAGACGACCCTTTGGAACTGAGATGAGGAGAAACTTCCTCACCCAGAGGGTGGTTAATCTGTGAAACTCTTGCCTCAGAAAGTTGTGGAAGCGAAGTCATTGAGTATGTTTAAGACAGGGATAGATAAGTTCTCACGTAGTAAGGGGATCAAGATTCTATGGAGAAGATTCGAGAATGGGGTTGAGAAACATATATCAGCCATGATCAAGTGGTGGAGCAGACTCAATGGACTGAAGGATCTAATTCTGCTCTGATATCTTAGTCTTATGGTCCTTCTCAGCTTGTTCTCTGAAGGCTTCCCCTCAATGCATCTTGTCATTAACGGGCTTTGCTCCAAGTCAGTTACCAGTTAAGAATGTTCAAAATGACTCCAGCTGGGGGTCCACGGCAAAGCAACCATGATTTACCAGAAGCCCATCTCCAGTGTCCATAGTAAGTAATAATCACTTTTAAAGAATCCATTCCAGATATTTCCACAAAACCTAAAACCAATCCACTTTCTACAAATTCTTCAAAACTTAAGTTTTCTAAGTAACATTGAATATGAAGCCTTGTCATAACTTAAAATAAATCAAAGTGTACGAGTCCAGGAACACAATTCTGATTCCTTCATGTTGCTGAAGAAGCAGGGCAAAACAATAGTATTGAGTGACAAATCTTGAATCCAAACAAAATGTACAATAGTGATGAAAAAAGAACCTTGAACTGTGGAGATTTGGGCTGGTATTATTCAGGAATAAAACAAACATACATTTAAGTAGTAAATATTACAAAATGTCCCAAAGTACTTTTATACAGTGGATTACTTTGAAGATGCAGATCATCTCGTTTTGTAGGCAAAATTTGCATATAATAAACTTGGGCAAATTTCACTGCTAAATATTGGTTTTGTAATGTTGGTTGACCAGAAACAATATCCACATTCCAGGAGATCTGCATTCTTTGTCAAATGGAATCATAGAAAAGACAGTTGAGGTAGTAATTTACTACACTGGCTGAACTACTGCATTTCCAATATCTTGTCCTGTACTGCTGCAAATTGTAAATCTATATGGTGAACTTTTATGGTATGATTTGAGCGACAACCTTCTGATTCAAATTCATTGGTTAACATAATACTTTACCCACAGACTATTTTGATGTGACCCTGTTTTAAAACTGAAAAGTAACACGACCCCAATGCAAGCAATAAAGTACACCAGTATAGTAAGATTCAGTATATAATTCTTAATTTGTCAAGTTTTACATTTCTTCTGTGTTTCCATATTTAAATGATTTTAATGTTGATCTGTGAAAAATCCTTACTTTTAAAGTATTTTGTTGGAAGTTATTTTATGTACTCCTTCCATTTCAGCCAAGCTGCCTGTATACCCTAGATACAGAAGACTCTGTGAAACCCCTCTCTCCACCACCACACACTATAAATTGTCCCTCCACTTATCCTTCATTTATATACAGATGTGCATGTACTCACACAATAATTAGCATACCTTGTTCTTCTGTTCACCTCGCTACCAAACCCTTATGTGCATGCACTTTAATCAACCCCTCTCATTCAGTGATGTTAGCCTGAGGTAAGGAGTCTGTACTAAATCCTGGTCCAGTTTAATGACTTACCAGCTTTGTCTACATTCAGTCAGCCACTGAGTTATGCTTGTCTGATTCTGGCTTGTGTGTAGTCAATGTACAGACCCTGACTTGGCTGCAAGAACTGCTTGGCGGTAATAAGAGCATTTTGGATTCATTGTTCATGCTTACTAGATGATAGTATCAATGCATTAGGTCCAGGACTGTCCGGGTAGAACTTCTGGATTAGGTATTTGGAGGATGTGATCTCAATTTGGGAACCATTGGGTTAATAGTTAAAATCTCAGTTCAAAAATTCGTTTATACAATTTTCTGAATTTTCATTAACGGGGCGACAAATCCATTTAATTCTTAACATTTATAATTACACACCTGTGGAATTCCATCTTTTTGACTTGACAATTTTTGATTCTTTCATTTTCTTTCTGGCTAAGTTGGGTTTATAAGCTTGTGTACTATGGATCTGTGTAAATTATTAAGTCCATTTCTTTGATCCACTAATGGAAACTTTGGATGATTTGTTTGTTTCTGACTGTATATGCTTTTTTCCCTAGATGCTGGCATCTCCATCACCATCAACATCAGGGCAGTTATCTCAGTTTGGTGCAAGTTTATATGGGCAAAGTAAGTTTTTTCTGTTGTTGAAGTGTTGCGTTTAGAGTAATAGCTGTTAAACAAACCATTATCTCAACACACAATAGGCAGCAGTTATTTACTGTATTGACTTAATAATTTCAAAAGTGCTGGTTTTGTCAGTAGAGTTGCTGAAACCTAAACATGATATCGTAAGCTGTCTTCCAGTTGTTGATAATACAATACTTGAATATTGCTGAAAGAAAACACCGACTTGGTCAAAGCGTTTTTGTCTTGCACTCATCAGAATAGACACGAGAATACCAATGTAAGGAAATGCAAAATAAATCTCTTAAAATTCATTACTGTATGAGAAGTGTGCTGACTGATTAGCAAGTAGACTCTGGTACAGATGTTTCCAAGAAGAATGAAGATGATGACTGGCAGTTAACTATCAAATTTTGTTTATTTTAAACTTGGCAGGTTGTTTATGACTGGTCATATCATTTCCCTGAGGAATAAATCAAAAAATGTCTCATATTTATAGTGGGGGAAAAGGGGCAAAGCTGTGTATGTGTCCTTTGTGCCTGCAAAGAGCAGGGACCTGTATATTAATATACGTGGCTTCCAGCGCACACAAAGATGGGGCTAAATTTGATGTAATTCTTTGTAGACTCATGATTATGTAGCAAATGTTGTCAAATCATAGAATTACATCAAGTGTTGAACAGTTTTGAGTTCAGAGTACACTTCCACTAATCAGCACCTTCTTTTCATAAAATATAAAATGTCCCGTTTACATTGATGTTCTGACAAATGCCCTGATAAGTGGAAGGATAAAAAGTTTTGTCAAAATGTGTTTATATTCAGCAATGCTCAAAACATTTTAGAAGCAGAATGTCTAGACACCACTGGGATTACTTTATTGTGCACATGAAAGTATATCACCTGAAACATAATAAAGTATAGCTAATGAGAAACAATGCTTTATCCAAGCCATAATCCTAAAACACTGGCTAAAATAGTTTTACAGGTGTTGTGGAACTTTTGCTGAAATATGTTTCAGCATTGATTTCCTCATAGTTTTCTGGATAAACCTAAAAGTTAACATGCTTCTTAACACGTACATAATAATCAATATTTAATTGTACTATTTTATGAACAAAAGTACTCATTCAATATGAGGCAACAAGCTCAGACAATCTAAACTAAAATTGAAAAAAACATTATATTCCTATTTTCACAGGTGCATTAGGCCTTCCGATGAGGGGAATGGGTAACAATAACCCCCAGTTAAATCGCAGCTTATCACAAGGTACTCAGTTACCTAATCATGTAACGCCAACGACAGGAGTGCCCACAATGTCACTTCATACTCCATCTTCACCAAGCAGGTAATGAGATGAAAAACAATTTTAATTGTCTCTTGCAACATAAGTCTTCAACAATATAAACATTGTTTTTACGGTTGGTGATGTGGAACTTTATAGCACTGTAGAAAAAGCTTTTAAGTAGATGCAGTGTATTATTTGAATATCACTTGAAGTTAATGAGATGAACAAAATGCTGCTTTGTATACAGGCACCATTTAATTATTGGTGTGGATTCCTGTGTATTGGTGCTGAAAGCATGTATAACTAAAGTGAAAAGCAAATACCTACCAGGCCAGATCTTTCAACACACCTGTACATGATTTTTCTTGTGCTTTACTGTGATTTTTGAGTTACCCATATTGCATGTTTAATTTTCACATTTAAAGGCAGAATATATGATTAATGATTCACTCATGGGACATCAGCATCACTGGCTGGCTGGCTGGCGTTTATTGTCCATCCCTAGTTGCCTTTGAAAAGGTAATGGCGATCCGTCGTCTTGAATTGCTGTGGTCGACTATAGGTTGACCCACAATGCCCTTGGGGGGAATACCAGTGACAAGGAATGACGATATATTTCCAAGTCAGGATGGTGAGTGGTTGGGAGGGGAACCTACAGGTAGTGGTGTTCCCATGTATCTGCTGCCTTTGTCCTTCTAGATGAAAGTAGTCATGAGTTTGGAAGCTGTACTCGAAAGAAATTTGGTGAATTTCTGCAGTGCATCTTGTAGTTTGTAGACACTGCTGCTTCTGAACATTGGTGGAGAGATTGGATGTGGAACCAAATAAGTGGGCTTATTTGGCCTAGACGGTGTCAAGCTTCTTGAGTATTGTTGAAGCTGTATCCACCCAGACGAGTGGAGAGTATTCCATTACACTCTGACTTCTGCCTTGTACATGGTGGACAGGCTTTAGGGAGTCAGGAGGTGAGTTAATCACCACAGTATTCCTAGCCTCTGACCTGCTTTTACAGCCACTGTGTTTGTGTGGTGAGTCCAGTTGAGTTTCTGGTCAATGGTAACTCCAATAATGTTGATAGTGGGGGATTCAGTGATGTTAACACCATTGACTGTCAAGGGATGATGGTTAGATTGTCTCTTATTCGTGATGGTCATTGCCTGGCATTTATATGATCTGAATGTTACTTGCCACGTGGCTGCTCAAGCCTGGATAGTGTCCAGATTTTGTTGCATTTGACCACAGACTACCTCAATATCTGAGGAGTTGCAAACGGTGCTGAAATTGTGCAATCATTGGCAAACATCCCCATTTATGACCTTATGAATGGGGGGTGGTGGTGGGGGAGGAATAGTCATTGATGAAGTAGCTGAAGGTGGTTGGGCCTAGGACAGTACCTGGAGAACCCCTGTGGAGATATCCTAAAGTTGAGATGGCTGACTTCCAACAAACACAACCCTCTTCCTGTGTTGTGACTCCATCGGCGGAGAGTTTGTCCCTGATGTTCACTAAGACCAGTTTTAGGGCTCTTTCATGCCACATTCTGTCAAATGTGGCCTTGATGTCAAGGGTTTTCACTCTCACTGCACCAATTGAATTCAGCTCTTTTATTCATCTTTGAACCAAGGCTGTTATGAGGTCAGGAGCCAAGTGACCCAGTCCGGGCCCAAACTGGGCAACAGTGAGTAGGTTGCTACTGAGTAGGTGCTGCTTGTTAAGACTGTTGATGACACCTTCCATCTCTACTGATGGAGTGGTAATTGGCCAAGTTGAATTTGTCCTGCTCTTTGTCTATAGGTCTTACTTGGGTGATTTTCCACATTTGTCAGATAGATGCCAGTGTTGTAAATGTACCGGCACAGCTTGGCTCGGAGAACAGCAAGTTCTTGAGCGTGTCTTCAGTACTATTGCCAGAATGTCATTGGGGCCCATAGCCATTGCACTATCCAGTGCCACCAGTCATTTCTTGATATCACGTGGAGTGAATCACATTGGCTGAAGATTGGTATTTGTAATGCTGGTGATCACTGGAGGAGGCTAAGATGGATCATTCACTTGGCATTTCTTCTGGCTGAAAATTGCTGCAAAACTTCAGCCTTATGTTTTGCACTAATGTGTTGAGCTCTTCCGTCCTTGTGGATGGGAATACTTGGAGAGCTGCCTCCTCTAGTGAATTACTTAATTGCCTGCCATCATTCACGATTGGATGTGACAAGACTGCAGAGCTTGGATCTGATCCACTGGTTGTGGGGTCGCTTAGCTCTGTCTATCACTTGCTGCTTTATGCTGTTTGCTAGCTTCACTAGGTTGATACCTCATTTTTATGTATGCCTGGCATGCCCTCCTCCCTCTAATGAACTTGGGTTGATTGCCTGGCTTGATGGTAATGGATGAGTGTGGGACATGTCAGGTACGAGGTTGCAGAATGTGCTGGAGTACACTATGCAGCTGATGATGACTGACTGACAGTACCTCATGGATGCCCAGTCTTGAGTTGCTCGATCTGTTCAAAGTCTGCCTCAATTAGCACTGTGAAAGTGCTATACAATATGATAGATGGAATTCCCACTGTAAAGGCGGAACGTCCTTTCCGTAAGGACTATGCAGTGGTCTCTCTTACCAATACTGTCATAGGTGCATCTGCAGCCGGCAGATTGGTATTATTTATGTAGTTGGGTGTGTTTTGCCACTTTAAGCAAGCACATCAGGTGACCCAGAGCAAGAGCTAGGGAGGCAATCTAAAACTCACAGTAGAGCTGAGAGGATGCACAATAAAGTATTCCTTGTTCAGGTTACCTACCGTCTACCTCATGTTCTATTTATTATTCCCTCACCACCTGCTTTAGGACCCACAGCTTGATCAGTAATGCTGCTGCCGAGCCACTCTTGGTGGTGGACATTGAAATTCTCCCATCCAGAGAGCATTTTGTGCTCTTGCCACCATTAGTTCTTCCTCTAAACATACTATCTAGGTGCAGAATGGCCTGATCTGGCAACTGCCCTGCCCAGGACCGTAAGAAACTACAGAAGGTGGTGTGCACAGCCCAGACCATCATGGAAGCCAACCTTCCATCCATGGATTCTATTTACACTTCACATTGCCACACATAGGATGCCAACATCAAGAAAGACCCATCGCACCCCAGTAATGTTCTTCTACAACCTCTTCTGTCAGGCAGAACTTGAACACATGCATCAACAGCTTCACGAACAGCTGCTTCCCTGCTGTTATTAGACTAATAAATGGGCGCTCTAACTTCAAATAATGTTGATCTTGCTTCATGCACATTCTGTGGTGTAATCTATATGCCTCACTCTGTCCAAATTTCCTTTTCACCTTATGATCTGTATGTCTTTTCTTACTATGATTTATCTCTACTGCTCGCAAACAAGGCTTTTCACTGCACTTAGGTACATGTGACAATAACTCAAATGAATTCATCAGTCTAAGTGTTGTTTGACATGATGGAGTACTTTTTCATCAGCTGAGGGAGGACAGTGCCTATGGGGTCTAGAGTCAACGTAGACTGAGGGCAACCTCCTCCCAATTGTATGCTATTATGACACTACCTCTGCTGGATCTGTTCTGCCTTTGGGACAGGACGTATCCAGGATGGTGATGGTGGTGTTTGGGACATTGTCTGTCAGATAGGCATACATATGGAATCATATATCAAGCTATTGCTTGACTAATCTAAGACAACTCTCCCAATTTTAGCAGTAGCCCCCAGATGTTAATAAGGAGGACTTTGTAGGGTTGACAGGGCTGTTTTTGCTGCTGTCTTTCCTGGTGCCAAGATCGATGCTGGGTGGTCCATCTGGTTTAATTTCTTTGTTGAGAACTTCATAGCAATTGATACAACGGAGTGGTTTGCTATGCATTTCAGATGGCAGTTGAGAATCTCTCACATTGCTGTGGATCTGGAGTCATATGTAGGCCAGATTCACTGAAGATGGCAAATTTCCTTCCCTGAAGGACATTCGAGCGCTAGAAGGATTTTTACGACAACCGACCATGGTTTCAAGCGCATCGATAGGTTCTTAATTCCAAATATTTTTCATTTAATTCAAATTACACTATTTGCCATGGTAGAATTTGAACCCAGGTCCCAGATTAGCTGCGGTTCTAGATTAAGGGTCTAATGAGAATAGCACTAGGCCATTGCCTCCCTGTAGAAGTTTGCTACTTTTCCTACAGACATTTTTACATTCTGTTTAATGCAAATAAGATTGAAAGGAAATTTGGGCGTAACCTGGCATTGGTAAAATTTAGTGCATGAATGGGTGTAATTTCAGATATAACTTTTACAGGAAATTTGACTTCCTTTTATTGTCTTGTCTCTCTTAATAGCTGCATTTCTTACATTTAATAGAATTCTAGTACACTTGCATTCTGAGTGATGAATATCCACAAGGGTATCCATAGATAGCCCCTAAGGTTTTTTTGTGTACGCATAAGCACAATCACTTTTTGGATATGGAAGTGCTGAGGACATGCTTTCCTGTGATCTTTTGTACAATCAGAAATCAATTTTTCTTTTATAATTTCAAGAGTATATTATTGCTTCTGCCATGAAAGCAGCTGATGTTGAAGAATGTACTGTTACGCTGTCTGCTGACCGTAATACTAGATAACTGATTGAGGAATGAAACCTGGTCTGATGGGTTCCATACTTAAATGGTTGAAGGTAGCCATGATGTGGAGGTGCCAATGTTGGACAGGGGTGGATAAAGTTAAAAATCTCACAACACCTGACGAAGGAGCAGTGCACTGAAAGCCTGTACTTCCAAACAAACCTGTTGGATTAGAACCTGGTGGTGTGATTTTTAAATTTTTGAAGTCCTTTACCCTATTCGTTAGTCACTGAAGCATGATCATGTGTGGCTGCAGATGTCCTTTAATAAGGGATCATAAATTTATTGCACAAAAGAAATAAACTGTGTATTAAAGACCATTTAGAAGCATCAAGATAAAGTTTTACTATCCATTACAGAGACTTTAGCCCAGAGAAATATCGCTTTCAGCATTTTAAATCTCAACTGACTTGCCCCAGTTTCTTTTTCTTGTACTATAGTGACAGTGTCTCAGTTCCTTTCCTAGTCCTGGCATGAACCTCTCACAAATCTGATCCCCTAAAGTTTGAGTTGTAACAACTTGAAGATTTCTATCCAAACTTCCCTGACTTGAAAGCTCACAGACTAGAAACCTCTGTTTGAGAAACTTCTGTTGAGGTGACTTATTCCCCTGAACTCATTCAGTGCAATTTAGCAATGCAGAAGCGATTTTATGCAGCTCCTTCAACCATGCCCACGTCCTCAAAACTGTTGTGTCTTCTAGAACTGATCTTCAAATTCTTCTGAAATGAAAGCTTCAGCCTTCTTTCTGAAGTCAAAATTAAGCTAATTATCTTAATATATTTACTCTGCCTGTCAGAAACCCAACAGTATAATCATTTTATCAGTTAACACCATCAGGGTTCTACTAGCCACTATGATTGTAGTCTAATGTCTTCTCGAAACTGATGCATTTTGTCCTATTTGACATCATGATTAGCTTTCTTAAAAACCTGCACAGAACTGACCAAAATTCATGTGTTTTTAAAAATGGCAAAATTCCAAAAGTAGTGTATAGTACACACTTTCCATCAGGACACTAATTATGATTCAGTGCATTATTTTACATTATTTGTCTTTAAATGTGGACCTGAAAGTCAATATTCTGAGATTTAGCAGAAAAATATGACATGTTTAATTTTTCCTTTATGTTGGCTGTTTTTATAATTTGTTCCTAGGTTTTCATATGTATGGCAGATAACAGTGCTATTTAATATTTGTTGTTTTTTTTCACAGGAGCATATTGCCTATGAATCCTAGGAATATGATGAATCATTCCCAGGTTGGACAAGGGATTGGGATTCCAGGGAGGACAAATAGCATGAGCAGCTCTGGTTTAGGTAGTCCAAACAGAAGCTCACCTAGCATTATATGTATGCCAAAGCAGCAGCCATCCCGGCAGCCTTTTACAGTGAGCAGGTAAGTACTGTTCTTCACCTGTGATTTTGATGAAAATGTCAGTAATTGGCAGTTGTCATTTTAATATATTAAACTAAAATTCTAAACAGGTTAGAATACTTCCACTGGTTACTAATGTACTGTCAATACTTTTTCCGGAGGGACTCTTTATTTTTTTTCAGAACCTCTGACACTCCTTTTTTTTCTTTCCCTTTTTGTGTTTTTTTTTCTCTAATTACCCTAACTGCGGTAGTGCTTATTTTGGAGGAACTCTTTATTTTGTCAGAGAGCTATTAATAACAGCTGTATCCAATACATGGTATCCTTTTATAAAATAACTGTTCAATGACAGAAATGAGAACTTTTGAACTTGTCCAAAATATGCAAAATAAACAATTAAGCAGTATTCTCATCAGCAGCTTGCCAATATTGTCTCTTGCAGTGGATATTTATACCATATATACAAGGCATTTCGTTTCAAATTTGATCTAGTTGCAATTCTACACACAATTTGCTTTTGGAATGCCCGTCAAAGCTGCTGATCATCTTACTCATCCTCCTTTGGCTTTTGTAGCGCAAAGCACTGGATCAAATGAAGTAGGCCCATGCTTGCGGTCTGCAACAAATACATATTTACAGTAGACTACACATACACTGAAGAGATTCAAAGGTATAATGTATCTTATAGAAGTGTTAATCACAATTTTAAAAGCAATCTAAACTAATTTTATTGAAAGGGAAAATTAGTTGCAACAGATAAAACTAAAGTCAGAATTAATACAGAATTAAATATGATAATAGGGCAGTTGTGGAGACCTAGCATCAAAAAGGGTAGGATGGGTGTAAATATTCGCAAATATAAAAGCTGAATTCTTCTAGGTTGGGACCATTTCCAAGCCTGCACTTTTACAGGAGGTAGTCAATGAATAGGTTCCAGTCATTGCCTATGTAGGAGTGCTAAATATCACAGGAGAGCCACTTGGGCAGCCTGACAAGAGAACAAAGTGGCAGCTGTCCAGGCAAAAAGAGGCTTGAAGGAATCTCCAATTTGAGGTGCTTTTGAATGTGTGCAGACAAAATATTTGAAAACAAGGCCCAGAACTCTAAGGGCCTTCATGGGAGGTGTATGCCTCCACGAATCTATTTTGGTACCATTGTCAGTCTTTGAGACTGTTTGTTTTTGCTGTCATGTATATGAACCTATGATTATCTCTTAACTTCTCACTTTCTATAGCTGATTCTGGAGCTTTGCCAGATTCTGGATAGAGTTGGAGGGCCATGCATAATACTAAAATTTCAATATTGGCCATTGGTCTATTAGTTGAATTGTTTGACCTGTTATTAGCCCATTTCCAGAAAAAGTCCATTGAGCTGGAGCCCAACTTGGTGAGCCATATTTCCATGCTCACAGCTCCCCGAAATGGGCTTGGAAAAGTTCTGACTGAAGTGCTTTATAATGAAAGGAAGTAAAAGAGTGGAGATGTGGCAGCATTAAAGAGCACAGTGCTGGAGAAAATGGATGTCCTGGAGTGGTCAAAGATTGAAGTTGGTTAGAATAACAAAACAAAGAGCTGCATTAAACTAGATGTATTTACAGACCATCAACTAGTGTGAAGGATATAGATAATCAATGTTTCATAGTTTCATAGTAATATAAGCAGGAGTAGGCCATTTGGCCCATCAAGCCTGCTCACCATTCATTAAGATCACAGCTAATCTATCCATCGTCTTAGCTCCTCCGATCTGTGTTATCCCCATAACCCTTAATTCCCCTACTATGCAAAAACCCATCCAACTGTGTCTTAAATCTATTAAATGAAGCTGCTTCTACTGCTTTCTTAGGCAGAAAATTACGTGGATTCACTCCTCTTTGGGAATAGCAGTTCCTCCTCATCTCAGTCCTGAATCTACTCCCCTTAATTTTGAGGCAATGTCTCACCCATCAGCAGAAACAACCTGCCTGCCTCTATCTTATCTATCCCTTTCATAATTTTTAATGTTTCTTCAAGGTCCCCCCTCAATCTTCTAAATTCTAGCAAGTTCAGTCCCAGGCAGCTCAACTGGTTCTCAGAGGGTAATCCCCTCATCTCAGGACTTAGCCTGGCAAACCTCCTCTGCACCGCCCTCAAAGGCAGTATATCCGTACTCAAGTAAGGAGACCAGAACTGCGCACAGTACTCCAGGTGTGGCCTCACCAACACCTTGTACAATTGGAGCAGAACCTCCGTGCTCTTAATTTCAGTCCCCCTAGCAATAAAAGCCAATATTCTATTTACCTTCCTGATTATCTGTTGCATCTGCAAATCAACTTTCAGCAACTCATGTACAAGCACTCCTAAGTCCATCTGCACAACAGCATATTGCAATCTTTCACCATTTAAATAATACTCTGACCTACTATTTTTACTTCCAAAGTGGATAACCTGATATTTACCAACATTGTACTCCATCTGCTAGACCCTTGCCCACTCGTTTAATCAATCTAAATCTCTCTGCAGACCCTCCACATCGATGCACAGTTTGCCTTTCCACTCAATTTACTATCATTAGCAAATGTTACACTCTGCCTACTCTTCAAAATCATTTGTATATATATCATGAACAGTTGCATGCCCAACACTGACCCCTGCAGCACCCCTCTCAACACTCATCTCCAACCAGAGAAACTCCTATTTATCCAAAGTGCAGGAAAGTTATGAAGATATGCAAGAATAACAGAATACTCGAGTCACCCAAACAGTTTGGGATAGTAATAGTCTTAAAGTCATGGGGAGGTGAATTCTTGAAATGCGCCTTTCTGATTACATTTTGATTAATACACTTCTGGTCCAATGAGGCATTGCTGAATTTGTTTCTGGGATGTGAAGTTCTTCGTGATTGTGGTCTCAAAATATTTAGACCGGCTATGGAGAAGGATGGGGACAATTTAGACTAAAAATACTTAATTGGAAGATAGCTATTTTTAGTGAGCTGTGACAAGGATCGGGTCTGGTTAAATTTAAATGGAAAAATTGGTGGGCAAAACTGTGAGCAAGTGACTGTCTTTAAAGAGCACGTGGTTTGGGTATAGCCTACTGCTACAAGAGAAAAAGATAGGGCGATCAACCTACAATTCTTTGGCTAACAAAACAGTTAATAATTAAGATGAAACAAAAATAATTGTGCATGATAGATGTCAGTTGATAATGCGAGTGTGAACCATTGCCTGAGAGTGAGGTTGAGGCAGATTCAACCAGTACTTCCAAAAAGGAATTAGATTAGTAACATGAAGGAAAAAAATTGCGGGGCAGTTGGGGAGAGCAGAGAGTAGTGGTACTAGCTGGTGTGCTTTTGCAGAAGGTTGGCTTGAGGGCCAAATGACTACCTTTTGTGCTGTACCCATTCTTTGCTTCTATGAATTTAATTTTCGAGGAGGTGATGGTATAATGGCAATTAGTAATCCAGAGCCCTACGCTAATTTTCTGTGTCTCTTGGTTTAAGTCCCATCATGACAGATGTTGAAATTTTAATTTAATAAAATCTGAAACTGAAAGCTAGCTTAATGATACAACCGTTGTCATTGACATAAAAATCCGTATGGTTTACTAATGCCTTTTTAGGTAAGGAAATCTACTATCCTAGCAAGCCAGTCAGTTGTATCAAAGTATAAACAAGGGAAGAAAACTGGATGGATCACTCAGCATCAACCAAGGCACTGGAAACGACATCAGCAAACACAGCCTTGTTGATTCTGCAAAAGTCCTCATTATTATTATTATTATTTCTGGAATTTGATGCCTGGTTTGGTGGCGGAGGCAGAAACCCTCAATTCCTTTAAAAGGTATCCGGATTTCCACCTGAAGTGCTGTAACCTGCAAAGCTATCGACTCATTGTTGGAACATTGATTAGAGTAGGTGGCTAGTTCTTTTGGTCGGTGCAGATTTAATGAACTGACTTATATCTTTTTGTCTGTAACCTTTCCTATGGTTCTAACCTTTAAGTGTTCACATCAAAATCAAAAGAGCTGTCTCACAAACTCGCCAAGCAGCAGCCTGATCATCTAGAATCATAGAAAATAAGTCGAGGAGTAGGCTGTTCAGCTAATCAAGCCTACTCTGCCATTCTCTTTGATAATCTTCTATCTCAATACTGTACCCATATAGCCTTTAGAAATGTTTCTTTTTAAAACATATTCAGTGACCTGGTCTCCACAGCCTGCAGTGTGAAGAATTCCACAGGTTCTTCACCCTCTGGATGAAGAAATTCATCTTTGTCTATGTTTGCAATGACTTACTGCATATTCTGAGACCATAACTCCTTGGCCAGGGAAAATATAATTCTTGCATCCCTATCAGAATTTTATGTTTCCATGAGATCCTCTCATTCCTCTGAATTCAATGAATACTGGCCCAATCCACCCAATCTATCCTCATGAAAAACCTGCCAATTCAGGAATCAGTCTGGTGAGCCTTTGCTGCACCCTCTCTTTGGGGTAAAGTTTTTCTTATGTAAGCGGACCAAAACTGCACACAGTAGTCTAGGTGTAGTCTCACCAAGACCCTGTGCAGCTGGTGTAAGATTTTTTTACTCCAGTATTCAAACCCTCTTGCAATGAAAGCCAACATGCCCTCTTGTGCGCTTGCTTGCTTTCAGTAATCAGTGTTTAAGGACACCCAGGTTGCTTTGTACATTAGCATTCCCCACCTATCACAATTTAAATTATAATCTGCTGTCCTTTTCCTACCAATGTGACATCCTCATGCTTATCTGCATTATACTGATACCTGCTGTGCATTTACCCACAGCTCAACTTGTTTACTTTCACAGAATCCCTGGCTATGAATATCTTGAGGGTTATAATTGACCAGAAACTGAATTGGACCCAGCCATATAAAGCCTGAGGCTAAAATTCTGCACCAAATTGTTCAGCTCTCTCCAGAGTCTGGCCAGTATCTACAAAACACAAGTCAGGAGTGTGACGGAACTTGCCTGGATGAGTCGAGTTCCAACACCACTCAAAGGTAAATACTGTCCAGACCAAAGGAGCTTACTTGATTGGCATTCCTTGACATCTTCAAGTTCACTTCCATCACCACTGATGCACACTGCCAGTAGTCTGACATCATCAACAATTTGCACTGCAGTAACTCACCATAGCTACCTCACCAGCATCATCCAAACCCACAGCCGTCACCACCAAGTACAAGGATAGCAGATGCACAGGAGCACCATTACCTGCAAGTCTCCATCTTGATTTAGAACTATATCACTGTTTCTTTACTGTCTCTGGGACAAAACTCTGGAATTCCCTTCTCATCAGCACTGGGTGTATGTACACTCCAAGGACCGTAGCAGTTCAGGATGGCAGCCCACCACCACCACCTCTCGGGCAATTAGGGATGGACGTATGGACAAAAAATGCTGGCCTTGTCATCGACACCCACATCTCCTGAGCTGACTCAAAATAATTTCATTAAGCATAATTTCCTCTCTTATGGCTGATTGGACAAATACATCATTCCATGTAATTATAGGAAAACGTAAATAAAAATGGCAGTATGTAGTAAATATTGGTTTAACTAGATTAGCATAATTTGTTTATAGTCTTATTTCTGTATAGGACCTTGATGCATCTGGAGGAAATTATTCAGCAGCTTTCAAAGTGAAAACAAGCTCTGCATATATTAAGCATCACTGGTGTTTCAAGCTCAAGTTTTATTTGAAGTTAAGAGCAATTGGTTTAATTTTTGAAAAGCATTGATTAGTTTGCATGTTGAATGCTTCAAAAATAAAGAAAACTGAAGAAAAAATAAAGAGCAAAGATTTTTTTAACAATTAGCAGGAATTAGCTTGATGCTGCAAACCATTTTCCAAGAGTCCTTCAGTGCACAGCAGAATTATATTTGACATAATGGGTATATTTGTAAAGAAAAATAACAAGATTGCTATCTTTAATGGTAACAATTCAAATTGACAAAGATCAACCACCAACAAAATTGGGTATAAATAGTGTCAAGAAATTAATTTTCTTAAATGATTCATGTCATCAAAAATAGCTCCATTGCATCTGAATCAGAGCCTTTAAGGCCCAATACAAGACTTAAGGTTAAAACAAAAGTTGACTGCACCAATGTAATGCTGAGGGATTATTGTATACAGTGGTGGGTGCCACATTATAGGAAAGATGTGGTTTTTTAAAAAAAATTCATTCACTGCGTGAGGGTGTCACTGGCCAAGCCAGCTTTTATTGTACATCCCTAATTGCCCAGTAAGAGTCACCCACACTGCTGTGGGTCTGAAGTCACATGTAGGCCAGACCATGGAGGGATGGCAGATTCCTTCCCTGAAGGACATTAGGGAACCAGATGGGTTTTTCCAACAATCAACAATGGATTCATAGTCATCATTCGACTCTTACTTCCAGCTTTACTCAGTTCAAATTACACTATCTACTGTGGAGGGCTTCAAATCGGGTCCCCCGAACATTACCTGGTTCTATGGATTAACAGTTCAGCAATAAACCATGAGGCCATGGCCTCCCTTGAAAGATTGAGAGATTGGAAAATACTGAAGTGATTTACAAGAATGAGAAACTATGGTTGTGAGAATAGATTGAAGGATTTGGCAATGTTCTCCTTGAAGAGAAGGCGATTGAGAGGAAGTTTGATAGATATTTTCCAAGTCATATGTGGGCTGGAGAGAAAAGTAGGGAGAGGTGGCTCCCTCTCCTATAAGGGGGGGAAAAAAACAAGAGAGCTGGATTTAAGGTCATATGCAGGTGAAGCAAGCGTGATGTGAGAGAGAACAAAAGTGAGTAGCTAGGGGCATGGAATGCACTGCTTGGAAGTACGGTGGAGACACGTCCAACTGGGACATTCAAGAGGGTGTTGGATGATGGTTTGGAAAGAATTGGCGCGCAAGGATATAGGGAAAGGCAGAAGATTGGAACTGGGAATTGAACTAGTACAGCCAAGATGAGCCAAATGGACGCTGCTTGCCCATAACAATTATGACTCTGGGAGTGCTATGCTGTCAGTAGTGGTTTGTTTTTTGGGTACAATGTTAATCTAAGTCCAACTGCCATCACAGGCAAAAGTAAAAGACATTTTGAAGAAAAGTGAGGGAGTTATCCCTGTGTCCTGACCAATATTCATCACTGTCAACTTCACAAAAACAAATTTTTCTGGTAATTAGGGCATTACTGCCCATGGAAGCTTTCTGTGCACAAATTGGCTGCCGTATTTCCTGCAATACAACAGTGGCTACACTTCAGAAGTGATTAATTGGCTGCAAAGTGCTTTGAAATATCTGGTGGTTCTGAAGCAATCTGTAACTTTTAAATATTTATTTCTCATGAGAAAGAATGTCTTCATTATATCACGATATTTTCTTGGCATGGCATTTCAAAATGAGATGTGGAATATAAAGTACGGAGATATGAGAGGATATTGATAGGTGTTAATTGGAAGTGAAGAACTAGTGCTCACTGTAGTTTGTGCTTCAGCTCAATCCTGCTATTACATGCAATTTGCTAATTGTTATTTCTTATTTCCTTTTGTCTCTGAAGCAAAACTGGTTAATTATATTAAATATTTCCAAAGAAACCAGATGTTCCAAGCACTTTACAACCAATTAATCACTAAGTGCACCCACTATTGTATTGCAGCAAGTATGGCAGCCAGTTTCTGCACAGGAGGCTCCCCTGATAGTTGGTCTTCTCTTTGTTTTGCTTGACAATGATGAAGTTCGCAAATATACCTCTATTTGTAGATGTGCTTAACCAGAGACTGCTGGTGTCAAGTTTTACACAATCAACTTAACTTGAATCTTGATTGGCATGTGATTTTTAAAAAATACTAAAATCAGATCATTGCTGAATCTCTGAATTTCTTTACTGTGCAACATGTTGTGATCCTTGTAGAGACCAAAAACTTAATAACAAGATTGCTCTCTCAAAGACTAATACAAAAAACTGCAGAGCAAGATTTTATATTTCAGCACTTTTACTGTGACAAATTAAAATCAACATCACCTAAACATTAATTAGTAGGTAGCTAAACAAATCATAGAAAAACTACCTATCATTAACTACCTGACACAACGAAAATCCAAATGCCATATTATGCGCTACACCACACTCGCTCAGCCACAATGGAGTCTTGCACAGGAGGTCCCAAGCTCCTCTAATCTTCAACAGGGTCTTTTCTTCTGGCCCCAACATGATGATATCTTTGCGTTGTTATTTGCAGGTGGTGGTTTAACAAAAGTAACTTCATTCAATGCTCCTAAGCATAATCACCTGAACTTCAAATAACAAGGCAGACTCTGGTGACTCTTGGTCTTTAAATATCCACAAGTTGCATCTTTTCAAACATGAACTCCATCTCACCAAATATCTGCTTGATAATTAAAACACAAAAGCTTTCCCTTTTGTCTGTTTTCCATAGCTGCCCCCGTTTTTGGTCTTCTCCCTCAATCTGTTTGTCTGACTGAATCACTCTGTATAGCATGAACAGCTGTCACTCTGTTGTGTCTAGGTGTTAAGTAGAATTTGACCTGTGCCCTTAGGTCGTATGGACAAGTTTTGTTGGAGGCCACATCCCCTGCCTAAATTACTCCATTTTACCTTAAAACAAAGGAGACATTTTGATATAATTATATGTATAAAGTCCAATGGTCTTAATTTCATAGAAAACAAGACAAATACAGAGATAGGATCCAATTCCAATCATTTGAACCAATGAAAGATGATGAGTAGAAAAACATTGAGTTGGGATGCAGAGACTTATTTTTAATCTTGTAGTAACGTACTTTTTTGTAGCCTTTGTGAACTTATCAGTAATTTAACTAATGAAAATATGTAAATTTGTGTCCGTTCATTTACAAGGCATTATGAAAATATTCAGCCAGTATTCAGTCTTTAAATATCATTTCATTATATTTCTCATCTTCAAAAATCGTACACTAAAATTGATTCCTGATTCCTAAATCAGTTATATTTCAATACCAAAATGGTATGGAAAGTAACGTATTTTTAATTTAATATTTGACTTTTGTTTTGCAGTATGTCCGGTTTTGGGATGAACAGGAATCAGGCTTTTGGGATGAATAATTCACTTTCAAGTAACATTTTCAATGGCACAGGTACAGTTTTTATCTTTTTAGTTTCATTACCAAAATTTTGCTTTTCAGTAGGCCTTGTTTTAGTCTTCCAGGTGTCCGTCACGTTCCTCCTCATCTGAGCAGATCCAGTGTATGCTTGTCCATAGGGGATGGCTGTTTTAATATGTTTTGGGTGGAAGCTGGAGAAGTGTAGCATTGAGAGGTTGTCTGTGGGTTTGCTATGGAGTGTGGTGCTGAAGTGTCCATCCTTGATGGACATGCATGTGTACAAGAATGAGACAGATAGTCGAGAGTAGTCCATGGTGAGTTTGATGGTGGGATGAAAGTTGTTGATGTCACTGTGTAGTTTTATCAGTGACTCCTCACCATGGGTCCAGAGGATGACCACCTGTTGAAGGAGCGACGCTCCGAAAGCTAGTGTGCTTCTAATTAAACCTGTTGGACCATAACTTGGTGTTGTGTGATTTTTAACTTTGTTTTAGAGTCCTATATAGGAATAGGTTTAATTGAATTACACTTTTAAATTCCATGAATTAGTACACAAACAATCATTTGTGGTGGTTAATTATAGGACATGTAATTCTGGAATGCTGCAAATGACCATTAGCTATGTAATTTCATATCCTGATCCTCCTGTTACAAAATTATTCAAAACTTTTCTAGATTTGTGTTTTTCACTGGTGAAATAGGCAAAAGAAGGCAAAAATTTGAGGTGGTTATAGCTCTCACTGTTAAGGGTTTCTTAAATATGTGTGATGACATACCAATCCATTCTTAAATGAACAGTAGGCCTCTTGCACATACTTACTACTGATCTAATGCCTATTTAAATACTTGCCCTCCTAAATTGGTCAAAAACTGAGGAGAGAACATGCCAGACATATTTCATTTTGTTTTTCTGTGGTTGAACCAACAGAAAGAGTGTTTCTTCTTTGCAACTTATATTAATGTGAGTCTTTACCCATGCTTGATGATGGTGCATAACCAAGAAATTATCTATTATAATTAGAGACATTTAGTTATAGTGAAAGAATGGATCAAATTACAGTTGCATGTAAATTTTATGGATTTTTGAAAGTGATTGGAATCCATAGATTGGTTAATTTCCATGTGACAACTGAAGCCAGTAGCCTTAATAGTTGCTGCCATATGCATCTTCACCAATACACTGATTAGTATTGTGGCTGTGCCTGTCATCCAGTCTAGTTTTAATTTGTTTCAATGCATTTTAGGCTATGAGTGGTGCACCAATGTTATTTGCATTTAAAGCATGCTGCACTAAGATAAATGTGATTAGGTATATTTGAAATAAAACTTTTGAAGATCTTTTAGTTAACCTGTGAACCTTTTCACTTTTAAGTCAACACTGTTGAATTTGTTTTGTGTTTTAGATGGAAGTGAAAATGTTACAGGGTTAGATCTCTCAGAATTTCCAGTACTAGCAGATAGAACCAGAAGGGAAGGAAGTGGCAATCCCACCCCACTAATAAATCCGTTGGCAGGAAGGACTCCTTATGGTAAGAATTTTTTTTTAATTCTGAGTTTTATTTTTACTGCTTTAAAAAGGGAGTCTTGCATATCATATCCCATTTAATCCGAACTTCTAAACTATTAGTAAATGCGCTACAATGTCCCAATGATTTATATGGGGGGATAAAAGCCCCAGATTCATTCCCAGATCTGTGACTGGTTTGGCCAAGTTTATATAGATAAGGAGGAGTGATGGTCCAATTACCTCCTGTAATCTAAACCAACAAAAGACAATTTTGGCAGGATTCTTGCTCCTGAGGATATTAGAGGATAAAATTAGAGCTGTACATCTCCTGATTCCTGTGATGTACTGTTGATCCATGTTGAGGACCAAGAGAATTCTAGTTTTAATCCATGATCTATACTAAATTTGTTGATTTTTGACCAGATAGTAAAGAAGATTATAAAAGCAAACCCAGTAGCATTGTGCTGAGGAGGAGGAGTCTGGGTTGAGACATTCACAACTGATCATTATCTAATCTTTCATTCTTATGAGCGTTGATGGAGTGTGAGCCAGAAAGGGGTTCTACTTGGATTTTTGTATTGTTAAGTAAATCTACAGTAACCTCCACATGAAAAATTGCTCAGCAAAGTACCCAAAGGCTATCAATATCTGTGGATTTGTACCTCTGCTTGTGTTGTCAAGAAGTAATGGAAAAAACACTGGTCTTTCCTGACCAAAAGCTTTTGCAGTGAAAATGCTTTTCAGCTATTACCAATGACATTGTAAAACCAGCTAGTTTTGGACACGACCTAACAATTCAGGGTTATTCGTTTTATTCCACAGCTATGGAAAAAGTGTGTAGGCTTTGCTATTCCTCAGTTTACGAAACCAAAGTAAAGAGTTTGGAACCTGGTGACTTAGTGATGCTGGTCTGTGCCTGTTGGAGAGAAAGAAGTATTTGGTTGTCTAAGGATTATTATTTAACATTACATTATTGTTGTTGATGACCTATCGTCTGAAGGTTTATAAAGTAATGGAAGAAGTGATGCATTTGAAATGAGGTGTCATCTCGGTGATTCTACAGCACAGGATTAAGTTTGTGCCAGAACTAAAGCAGCATGATATGGCCAGAGCTGTGTGATTAAACAAGTAACATACCAGGACTTTAACGCTCTTAACCATGAGTAGTGAAATATTAAGCATTCAAATGAAAAGAGATGATGGTATTGTCGAGCACATGATTACAGAAGACCAGACTGATTCATTTCTAAATATTTTCAGTACAAGTATAAGTATCAAATGGATGATCCTTTTCCTCCACCACCTGTGATCTTCACAATCACATCTAAGAGGGTTTTTGCCCAAAACGTCGATTTTCCTGCTCCTCAGATGCTGCCTGACCTGCTCTGCTTTTCCAGCATCACACACTCTACTTTAGGAGTCTTCAGTCAGTTTAGTTTGTTCCATCTAATATCCAGAAGCAATCGACTACATCATGCACATTAACACTTACAGGGCTTGACAACACAACACCATTATCAAGTGCTTTGCCATCAACATCATAGGTGTCACTGCTGACCAAGCAATCAACTGAATGAGTTAACTAAATGCCTACTACACTATGTTACCAGCTAATTATTGTGCAGAGTTTCACCTTAATGGCAAACTAGATTCATAGAGATGTACAGCACAGAAACAGACCCTTTAGTCCAATTCGTCCATGCTGACCAGGTATCCTAACCTAATCTAGTCCCATCTGCCAGCATCTACCTTTTAAATGTCATAATTGTACCAGCCTCCACCACTTCGTTTGGCAACTCATTCCTGATACACCACCCTCTGCATGAAAATATTTGCCCCTTAGGTCCGTTTTAGAACTCACCCCCTCCAACCTAAACTGTTACCCTCGGAAAAATATCATGTCTATTTACCCTATCCATGCCCCTCATGATTTTAGAAATGTCTATAAGGTCATTCTTCAGCCTCGGACTCCCTAAACTGTCCACCATGTTGAAGGCACAAGTCAGGATTATGATGAAATACTCTCCATCAGACTGGATAGGTGCAGTTCATAAACACTCAAAGAAACTATGCAAAGTAATTATTTTTATTGTCTAGGATTTTGACTCCACTATAGTGAAGGCATAGAAATATAGTTCCAAGTTATAAGATCTGTGCCTTAGAGGAGATCTTGCAGGTGGAGGTATTCCTGTCTCTGTTGTCCTGTCCTCCGTGGTGACGGTCACAAGTTTGGAACACATTGTTAAAGGAGCCTCGGCAAATTGCTGAGCAATGTTCGTGGAGGTAATGAATGTTTACTGTGGATTTTAGAGTGCTGATCAGGCTTGCTCTTTTGCATTGAATGCTGTTGATCATCTTGAGTTGTTAGAAGAGGACTCATGAAGGCACTTAGAGTATTCTATAACACTCTTGACTTGTGCCTTGTAGATGGTGAACATATCTCCGTGAGACAGGAAGTGAATTAGAACTCATCTCCTCTTGCCCAAAGTCTTCCCCTGTCTAAAGGACAAGGTCAGCAAGTACATGCAAACATACCACCTTCCAATTTATGCATCCTCTTGACTTGGATGTATTTTGTCAATGCCAAAAATCCAGAAACGTTCTACTTAAGAACGTTGCAGTGCATTTTAATAATTTGGATGACACTGGTTCAAGAAAATAGTTCATCACCTACTTGAAACATTAGGAGTGGATGCTATTTGCTAGCTTTGCCAGTGACCCATTTTTCAACAATAAATAATCATTTTAAAAGTTAAGGATTTGGTGAGTCCATAGCCTGGATTTTATGCACTCTATTGATGGGTTTGAAAACAGGTGGAGCATGGAAATTCCAGCAGGTGGCCATCCAAGCCCCAAATTTTGCAGAGCTCATACTTGTGCATATTAAGGCCCTTAAGTAGCCAATTATTGGCCACTTACCTTTTTTAAAAAATAATTTTCTTTATTCTTCCATGGAATATAGATGTTGCTGGCAAGGCCCAGTATTTCCTACCCATTTCTAATTGCCCTTGAACTCCGAGGCTAAGCAAAGCCATATCATTGCTGTTGGTATGAAGTCCCATGCAGGCCAGCCCAGGTAAGGGCAGCAGATTCCCTTCCTTCAAGGACAGTAATGAAACAGATATATTTTTACAATAAATGATGATTACAAGACTGAGACTAGCTTTCAATTCCATATTTTGTTACCTAAATTCAAGCTTCCCCCATCTGTCATGTTGGGATTTAAGTCTGTGGTCTCACAACATTAGCCTGGGCCTTTGGGTACTCAACCATTGAGTTTATCAGTATGTCACATCATTCCATCCCAATTAGTCTTATACCCGCAGGCAGGGGAAGACGATCATTGTGTGGGAAGCCTGCAAGCTTTGGCTACACGTGCTGGTGTTAGGAAAAGGTGGGAACCTCCCTTACAGATCTCTTTGGGCCCACTGGAGGAACACTACCCATTTGGCCAAACCCATGTTTTTACCCTCATCCTGACCTCTTGAACCTGCCTTATAGCCCAGGCTTACCTAGTATCTTTGATGTGGTAGGGTCTGCCTGTAGCCCCAGATCTTGGCTGGCACTACTGGGATAGAGAGTTGTCGGCCATTAGATTGCCTAGTCTCTCTGGGGCTTCTTTCTAAGATTAGGTTGCTTTGATGCAGCTATTGTGATTATGGGTATGCTTCCATCAGAGTATTTAAACCCAAGATGCGTGGACCATGGCAATCTGTAAAATCCAACTCAACATGTGGAATCTAACTGAACTCTTCACTGCCGTGAAGTACTATGATTTCTGAAAGGCCCCAAGTATTGTTGCTTTTTGTTTGTTTACATTATTAGGTTCTGGAACTCTTCTAGTCGTTTTGCCTCCATGATACGATTGGCATTTACTAGTTAAACAAAGCTATTTAAAAACATCAGTTACAAATTAGATAGACTCATAGAGATGTACAGCATGGAAACAGACCCTTCGGTCTAACCCGTCCATGCCGACCAGATATCCCAAACCAATCTAATCCCACCTGGCCTAGATCCCTCCAAACCCTTCCTATTCCTATACCCATCCAAATGCCTTTTAAATGTTGCAATTGTACTATCCTCCACTACTCCTCTGGCCGCTCATTCCATACTCTTACCACCCTCTGTGAAAATGTTGCCCCTTAGGTCTCTCTTATATCTTTCCTCTCACCCTAAGCCTATGCCCTCTAGTTCTGGACTCCCCGACCCCAGGGACAGGACTTTGCCTATTTACCCAATCCATGCCCCTCGTAATTTTGTAAACCTCCGACCCTTCAGGGAAAACAGCCCCAGCCTGTTCAGCCTCTCCCTGTAGCTCAAATCCTCCAACCCTGGCAACATCCTTGTAAATCTTTTCTGCACCCTTTCAAGTTTCACAACATCTTCCCGAAAGGAAGGAAACCAGAATTGCACGCAATATTCCAACAGTGGCCTAACCAATGTCCTGGTACAGCCGCAACATGACCTCCCAACTCCTGTACTCAGTACTCTGACCAATAAAAGAAAGCATACCAAACGCTGCCTTCACTATCCTATCTCGCTGCGACTCCACTTTCAAGGAGCTATGAACCTGCACTCCAAGGTCTCTTTGTTCAGCAACACTCCAGGATCTTACCATTAAGTGTATCTTGATTTATCTTTTTTCAAAACCTTTGTTTTTTGGTAGAAATGCTAATAGCAAGACTCCCAGTTTAAAGAGTGCCATCATGAATGTGTTGAATAATGTCCCCTCTAGCTGTGTGGGTGCACAACCATGCAGCAGTTTGGAATGGAGTGCATGGTGCAACAAATGATCCAGTTTTATTTTTAAATATTTAAAGTGTTAAGAATTCTAGGACTAAAACTGCAACATTGTGCACACAATGTTTTTCTAATGAGTGTTAAATCAGTGAATTGAGACTTTTGAGGTGGTGATACATGATCTTCTCCAGTTGGTACTTGACAGTTATTTTGTTTTTATTATTAACACAGTTCCCTGACAAATTGCTTCTGATCCATATGAAGAGAAACAGATGGCCCACCAAGGGGACAGATTTGTACCATTCTCTGGGCAAATAGCAAAACCTGACTGTTTGATCAGGACAGCCATTTTTGAATGTGATTCCCCTTTCAGATGTGTTTAATATCAAATAAAAGGAATTGTATTACTAGCCATGTTCTGTCAATCACCACCAAAGACATGGAAAATCAATAGGACAGATGAATAATCTAGTGTTTCCAATCTTGACAAGGTGTGGATTTTATTTTTATTCTGTAATTGGGATCTATTCATGGACTTGTGGAGCAATATAAATTTCTTGAAGGAATTGTTCAAACTAACCAACGTGTCCATGGTCTTATAACACAATGTCCATGAGGCTGACTAGTATTCAAAATTTGCAGCATGTTGTCACATGGGGAGTACTGCAGGAAATTGACCTTGCTTTTATATTGGGGACAAATGTTATAATTGCAGAATGTTATTTTAGCATTCCTTTTCTGAGGTCAGGGCTTTTCCAAAAGCCCCATCAGCAAATAGGTTCACATATTTACCTCTGAGGCTTATTTATGTCTCTTTCATCAGTTCGATCACCGAAAGTTGTTCACAGTTATGTGTGAGGTAATGATATCCAAAAGTTCAAACTTTCACCTTGGAGTCAGTATGGCATATTTATACAGTTCTGAAGGTAACCATATGCTTCAGTCAGGCTTCTATACAGAATAATTTATAAGATTAATTTATAGATTAATTTCATGGTTTTGCAGTTCAGTATAGGGTCAGTGATAGTATTCACATCTCTGACTTTATTATGGATACAAGTTCCGATCCAAAGACTTCACTGCTGAATCCATTTGGCAATTTTATTGCATGATTGAGAGGATGCTGCATTTTTGTAGGGGATGGCTTTTGGATGTAGTATCTGGCCTCTCTCATAATTCTCAGAAGAGCCATTGACACAATTCAAATAGGGGCGTTTTCCCCTTGTCCGATTAATAGTTGTCTGAGAAACATTTTCTGAGACAGATTAATTTTTCATATAGTGCGCTGCTGTTTTATGTGAGATCTTGTGTGAAATTGGCTGCTGCATTTCTTTAAATTGCAGTAGTAACTGAGATGATAGTGAACAGCTTACCCTAGTCGCCAATCTTAAAATGTGAAGGCATCCAGTTAACTACAAATGCATTTTTTCTTTCTTGAAAATCAGTTTCATATCTTTATGCCATGTAACTTATAGCATTACAACTCTAAAAGTCCTGAACTTTAGAATGCGAATATGTTTATTCTGTTTAAGGTTGTCCATGTGTTGTATATACCTAAACCTTAATAGGAGTGTTCTGAATAATTTTCTGAAATTTTTACAATGGTGAGCATCTCAGAAATGACTAATTTTAGGTATGACTGGAGGTGCAGGTGTTGGACCAGGAGGGACAAGGTTAAACATCACCTATCAGGTTGTAGTCCAACATGTTTAATTGGAAGCACTAGCTTTTAGAGCGCCACCTGATGGAGTGGTGCTCCGAAAGCTAGTGCTTCGAAATAAACCTGTTGGACTATAACCTGGTGTTGTGATTTTTAATTTTAGCTATGATATTGTAGCAACATCTTTGCCTCACTTTTGGTTTAGAATTCTATGATACTTCACTGGCCTCTCTACTTCAACAGACAATAGCTTGATATTGCAAGTGATCTGTCAATGCATATTTTCTAGCTTCAATTTGAGTAGTCAGTCATTTAAACAAGCCATGCTGTGGTAGCCAAGTAAAGCAGCAAACTGGGGGACAGAAACTTCTGCGTCCTGTGAAAGGGTAAATTTGACATGCAAACCAAAGTGATCAAGAACCATATTTTAATGAGGTTTCAGATGCTAACAAAGAAAAGCAGATGGTGAGCTTTCTCAGTAGGAATGCTGCAATACTTCACAGGTGACGATCACATTAAGTTGTGCCCTTAAACTTTTTGTACTTGTCAATTCACTACCAAGAAGAATAAGGAAGGCAAGGGATTATTTGTAATTATTCTTATTTTCCAAACAAAAAAAGTCCTGTCTTTCCAACAGCAGTCTTACCACCACCCCAGACTTGATCAAAGTTGCATGTTTTTTTCTCTTCTTTTCACTTCCACCTGCCTTAGCCAGTTTCTGTTACATCCTCAGTTAACAAAAGAGATGAATGTTGTCTAAACCATAAAGTTCTTACATTTTTAAGTTTTACAGATAGTGGATACAGATAGTTTTACAGAAAGAGTTTGCAAATATCTAAGTTAGGAGCTAAAATACCATTAGCTACTTGCAACTTTTTATGAAGAAACATGACATTCAAAAATATAAAGCAAATTCAAGGACTGAGAAACTATTTAGTAGTAATAATGAATTGAGCATGCAATTAAGTCCATTTACACCTCATCAAGGTTTTCCAATGGTTTTTAGGCAAGTCTGTGTCTAATGGAAGTTCTCATAGTCATTGATTTCCATTTGATTGAAGTTGGGGGATCTTAATTGTATGCCAACTGGAGAATCACTGATAGCAATCTCTGGATTTCCGTATTTAACTGAATATGTGCAGTCTCCAGGGAAGCTATTGGCTTTAGAGTAATAATGACAATGAACACTGACATTAGTATCATAAGATCCTGGCTTCTAATTTTCTGTGTTAAATTTCATATGTATTTTTCATTATAATTATTACAGTAGGTATCAGGCTAGTTGCTATTAAAATGACAGGCACAAACCTTGTGCCGTAATGTATTGAGAAGGCAGAAGATCCTTCATTGGTCATCTGCTGACATCCTGGCAAATTTTCGTTGGTAGGAGAAAGTGAGGACTACAGATGCTGGAGATCAGAGCTGAAAATGTGTTGCTGGAAAAGCGCAGCAGGAAGAAGGGCTCATGCCCGAACCGTCGATTCTCCTGCTCCTTGGATGCTGCCTGACCTGCTGCGCTTTTCCAGCACCACATTTTCAGCTCAAATTTTCGTTGGTACTCAGACAATGCTCTGTGAGCCTTCATTTTAACATATGAGAAGCAGAGTCGTATGGTTTGCCCCCAAAAGAAAGAAAACATATGACATTGTAGGAAGGTGGTATTTTCTTTCCTCAGAGGGCTGTACAGTGTTTGCACAGAGAATGGCTCTGAACATATTATCATTCAAATTAAGTATAGCACATCTAATAATTAACATTTTTTCAAACTGTTAAATTGTACTTCATGGATATATTGTTGAATGTAAGATGAAGTATTCTTACTCTTACCTGTTTACATGCATCTTTGCCAATAAGCATTACTGTATATTTTGAATGCCATGCTATGTATGGCTTCTCCCCAACCTTCGCTAAACCCATTAAGTTAGCCAGCGATGTTGCCTAATTGCCACTCCAATTGAATTAAATGATTCATATCCATGTATGTTATGACTAACCCATGATGTTGTTTTTTCCAGTGGTCACTTTTGCTCAATTTATTACATTATTCACAAAATAATCATGGGTGCTCCTGGGATTTTAAAATAAGTGAGAGAGAATGTTTTAAATGTGTAAATTTTCTATTTGGCTGCCAAATGAAGTTTGTTCTTGTACAATCAGTATACTTGTGCATGTCAGGATGTACTTCAAATTCAAGTCTGAAACAAACTATCACGTGGTAATGGATGAGGGCTTGATACTCCGTCATGGCGCAGCTAGTTTATGATGTAATTTCGGTACCTGTGTGAAAGGAATATTGTACACATCAGTTTCTCTTTTAAATGAAATTAGCTAGTTTTGATAAAGCTAGTTTTATTGGGAAAGTCATTTCTTTTTCTAGCATTGCATCAGGGTGTTGAGAATTATATTTCCTGTATATTTCATCTTATCTAATGGACATATCTTAACAAAATGTCAATCATCTGTATGTATTTCTATGCTGCAAACTTAGGTTGGCCACTCTTTGAGTATGACATATAGGAGGATGGTTAGGAAGCTTGCATTGACACCAAAATTGGCGGTGTGGTGGACAGTGAAAAAGGTTATCTCAGTACAACAGGACCTTGACCAGATGGGGCAGTGGGCCTAGGATTGGATTTATCAAATTGCATTAAGAAACGTTCATAGTCCTTCAAGTCCTATTGTAGTTCCTGAAAGATGACTTCTTCAGACAATGATTCCACTCATCCTGCTATTGTGAAAGAACTGAGCAACATGCTCTTGATTGCCGTTATTATCTCCTCTTTGTTCTAAAGTCTTTGAATAAAGAATCAGCGGCAACAATCCCTCTTTAATTTTGTTCTTTTAATCACTTCATTATCTGTGATTGATTTCTTGTTCCAGAAAATGGTAAATGCGAAATGTTGTTTCAGTGCTGGACTTGTCTTTTGCTGCTTATTTAGAAAAATAAAATTACTGTTGAGCTTTCAAAATTGCCTTCAGATTGTCAATGTTTTTGTTCAAAGCATTGTTGAGGGTCTGGAGTCACATGTGGTTCAGTCCAGGTAAGGGTAACCGATTTCTTTCCCTAAAGGGCGTTAGTGCACCAGATGAATTTTTCCTGACAATTGGCAGAGGTTTCATGGTCATTGTTAGAATCTAGAAGCTAGGTTGCTAGAACATTACTTGGCTGCCTGGATTAATAGTCTGGTGATAATAGCACAAGGTTATCCCTTCCCAATTGTGAGCAGACATACAGTTTCCCATTCTGTGTAGAATTTGTACATTTTTGATTTCTTTTTGGTGATCCAGGTCCTTTACTCATTATTACTTGACCTTGGAATTTGTGACATCATTGTGCTACTGGTAGGCCTTTCGACCTGTGCCTCTGGAACATTGAGTGTTGGAGCATGGAGGTCACTGCTATGGCTGTATTTTGTTTCTGGCTCCTGGTCAACGAATGTTGCTCTGATATTGGATGTGGGTGTGCCACATTCCCCACATTTTTTTTCCTGCATACACCTATTAAATATATAACTGAAGGAAAAAACACTAGGTCTACAGAGAATGAGGAGCAGGGCTGGCTGGCTGCTCTTGTAGAGGGTCTGCATGGATAATGATGGACTGCATAGCCTCCCGTGTTTTTATTTCTGGAAATACTGGCTTCAGACAACAGCTCCTCATACAACTCTTGTACTTTGGTTGGCATTGCCACCATAAAACTAACTTCACCCTGTAATGTTAGTCCACCTGACCAAACTGAAATACAATGCACCATACTGGCATGTAAAGCCTGTAAAGAATATGCACTTGTCTCTGGCTGCATGGCGTCCAGAAGCAAAATCTTGCAGTGACATGACAGTTGATATATGTGGTGAAGAAATCTGGGCATGCAGTGAAATCGACTGTCTGAAACTCTGCAATTAGCCAGTCAACCGTGATCTGAATGTTGGAGACCACAACGATAGTACACAAAGTTGCCCCTGTATTTCTTGACCGGTTATAAACTAGCTATATTTATTATTAATTCTCGTTTGATTCTAGCCTTCAAAATACTGCATCGCTGAAAATATCACCATTCCACAGTAGCTACTAAGATTCTATTTTCAGGTAAACACAGACTTTAGTCACACTTTGCAGAAAAGTTTCAATTTAAAACGTGGCTCTGATCATAGAAGGAGATCCCAGGACAAAATGGAGAGCAAGGAAAGGCATGAACTGATTTGAATCAAAAAATACAATGTACATGTTTCCCAAAGGGTAAGGATGAAAACTGTCACAAGGACAGCCAGAATGCATACCGTAGCAGATGGGAACCAAAAAGATGGGGAAAAATAGACAAAAGAACCTTCTGCTTGGAGAACACCAAGACTTAGGCTTTAAATTAGAGTAAGATCTTAAAAGAGTTATAATCTCTTGACTATGATCTGTGTCACATGCAAATTGGTATAGGGATAGACAGATTACGGAAATAAACCTTTGTCTGAAAATGTGGTATAGGAAAGAGGAGTTCTGAGACAGAAGGAAATGGTCCAGGGAGGGAAGGAAAAGAAATAGAGTAATCACAATAAATTTAAACAAATTAATTTTAGGATCAAAGTTTCACTCAAAAAGTTAGTATAAATAATGGATTAAAACAAACAAAATGAAAGAGCATAAAGTAAGTTAGAAACTGTGTTTGACACTTCAGGTATAGAGAAAACTAATCGATGTGATGTGATTTAATCAGGAGAAAACAATAAAACATGTGAGAAAAGCCTTATAAACGAAAAGACTCTAGAATTGTGACCCTAAAAAATTCTTTACAGAAATAGGAGTGTGTGAGGAACAGATTGAATGATTTGCAGACACACATTCAACTTGGAGGATGTGACATTGCTGAAACATGGCTGCAAGACAGTAAGGATTAGAAACTTTACAGATCAAATTATAAAGTCTACAGGAAGAATAGAGACAATAGTGGAGGGGTAGGTGTAGCCTTCGTTATTAAGGATTAAATCATTTCGTAATAAGGGAAGTTGGAAGGAAAGTTATGCAAACTTTTCTTTTGCATTCATTTGAAACAAAGGGATAGGCTTAGTTTTTACACCACATAATTTAAAAGAATACAGCAGGATATTTACAAGGATGAAGATTTGTGGAAACTGACAAGAAGAGTAGACTCCATCCTATCCAGAAGTTTTAAATGAGCCTTGGTATTGGGTTAACACTTGGATTAGTGCAGTGTACTTACTGGAAAATCAACTCACATTGATTGAATTTCAAATGGCATATTAGGGGAATAAGAATGTTCCAATAGTCCAACATACCCTTTATGACACATTTTAGCCCATTTTTTCAATTTCACCCTTCTCTTTTCTTGTTTTTCACTCTGTTGTTAATTGAACTTATTATGCTGCTTGCTATGATGATCTTTTAAGATAGTGTCATGTTGTTAAAGATTGTAGTTACTTTTCTTTGGTCTTCCAATGTTGAACCCTGTCTGCAGACCAGAGAATTAACTTCCAGATATCTTTAAAAGGTGTTGTATGCGTCATTATTAGAATGTGCATAGAAATGACCTGGAATGGCTCTCTGATATCTCATTACTGAGGAATGTAATTGGGAGAGATTAACATTTCAAGTGAAACACGCTGTTTTTGTTCTGAGAAACAGCAATACTTGGCTGGCAAAAATAAGTCAGCTTCTCTGTCCACAGATACTTACATTCCTGCTGATTATTTTCAGCACTTTGTTTAAATTTTAGATTTCTAGAATCCACACTGTTTTGGTTTTAATTGAGAATGGTAAGTAGTCAGGCTTTGCTGAGTGCCTCCACTAAAAAATCAGGATTTTGGATCTTGGGAGTAAGTCTGTGAACATTTTCTTTACAGTTTAAAATATTCCTTAGTAAAAGATCACACACATTTGTCTACTGACTATAATCTGATAACATCCTAAAATTTGTAAGTCCAGTTAATTTTGAATAGTGACATGTAATCTTAGAATTTTCTTCTAACTTGTCTGTTTACTGTATGATATCTTTGTATTTGATACATCAAACAGTTCTTGCCCCATATGTCATTCCTTATGTTTCTTATATAAAGAAGCATCAATTTTATTTGTTGGCAATATTTTTCTAAATTTTGTTATGTTACAACCTCTTTCAGCTAGGAAGTGTTGCAGTTGTACTTAGATCCAGGATTGGACAGAATCAGCACTGATTTACAAAAGGGGAATCATGCTTGACAAATCTACTGAAATTCTTTGAGGATGTAACTAGTAGACCCAGTGGATGTGGTTTATTTGGACTTTCAGGACGGTGTCAACAAAGTCTTACAGAATTAATAAGTGTGTAAAATTAAAGCAATGGGATTGGGGTTAGTGTATTGAGATGGATAGAAAACTGATTGGCAGATGAGACAAATGAATAAATGGGTCTTTTTTTTGAATCGCAGGCAGTAACTAGTGGGATACTACAAAGGTTAGTGCTAGGACCCCAGCTGTTCACAGTATATATTAGTGTTTTAGATGAGGGAACTGAATGTAATATCTCCAAATTTGCAGATGAGACAAAGCTGGATGGGAGGGTGAGCTTTGAGCAGGATGCACAGATGCTTCAGTGTGATTTGGACAAACTGAGTGAGAGGGCATGTAAATCTGGATAGAGTGTAATGTAGATAAATGTGTGGTTATCCACTTTGGTAGCAAAAGCAAGCAGGATTGAAAGACCATAAATTGTCATAGGAGAATGTGCAACGAGATCTGGATGTCTTTGTACACTATTCACTGAAAGTAGGCATGCAGGTGCAGCAGGCAGTAAAGAAAGCAAACATTGGCCTTCATAGCAAGAGGATTCAAGTGCAGAGAGATGTCTTGCTGCAATTGTACAGGACCTTGGTGAGACCACTCATGGAATATTGTGTACATTTGGTCTCCTCCTCTGAGCAAGGTTAATTTTTTCTCTAGGAGAAAGTGAGGGCTGCAGATGCTGGAGATCAGCGTTGAAAAAGGTGGCACTGGAAAAACACAGTAGGTCAGGCAACATGGTTTTGCTGTAGAAGGACTACAGCGAAGGTTTATGAGACTGGTAGATGCAAGCAGGATGTTCTGATAGCAGGTGAATCCAGAGTTGGAGGTACCAGTCTTAAGGATAAACCATTTAGGACTGGGGTAAGGAGAAATGGTTTCAGCTGGAGAGTGGTGAACCCGTGGAATTTGATAACACATACCACAGGCCAAAATATCATATGATCTCAAGAAGGGAGTTAGATATCGCACTTGCGTCTGGAGGACGTTGAGTTGGGCGATCACCATGATTGTAATGAATGGCAGAACAGCCTCGAAGGGACGAATAACCTAATGCTATTTCCTACGTTTGTATGTTAAGGCCCTGCCTTCTCAACCTCACTTGCTCATCTGAGGTATGGCGACCCTCAGATTAAATACATCTCCAGTTGTGTCAGTGTAATGAGACAGCAGTCCTGTAATCTTTTGGGACTGTGCGATTTTACATCTGGGGTCTGTTAGTTCAGTCGGTTGGATGGCTGGTTGGCAACACTGAGTGACACCAGCAACATGAGACTATTTGATTCCTATACTGACTAAGGTCCTGCCTTCTTAACCTTGCCCCTTGCTTGAGGCATGGTGACCCTCCGGTTAAACTTGCTACCAGTCATCTCTATTGAGAGAGCAGCCCTATGGTCCTCCTGGACACTAGTAACTTTTTATATTAAAATGACTGAGGCACAGTTTACCAGTAGTTCTATTAATTTAACTACTCTCTGATACGAACTAGAAAATGTATTTGCAATTTCCTTTTACCAACCTTGAGAAGCAGTGATCCCCCTGCCTGACACTGAGCTATATTGTATATAGGAACAGGAATAAGTCATTCAAACTGTCTTTCAAACCCATCATTTATCCATATCCCAAGATAGCCTTACTTTTAAACAAAAATTCAATTGAGTTCAGCTTTGTAGCTTTCAGTTAATCAGTATTCAGAATTTTTGAGGAGAGTGTTCCAGATTTCCATTGTTCCCTGATTCCATTCCAATCCTTGCACCAATAGGGAGTGCTGCACTGCCACCAATGGAGAAAATGTATATTTCAAACATGATCGAGCAGGTATGAGCAGTTTCATCTAGCATTTACCACTTGCCCCTGCTTTCCCTGTTCTCCAACCTCGCCTGACATTTTGAGAACAGGTTCAGGGATTTTTGCCAAGCATTCCTACTATTTCTGCATTTCATGGTTTAAAACTAAAATCTTTCGATAGTAATTACTGTAATATTCATTCAGATGGTGTGAGCATGTTTCATAGTTTATCTCTGAAGATATCGGTAAATATGTGTCTGTATGTTCAAAAGAATCCCTCAACAAATAGTTAATGTGTGTATCTCCAGCTTTTAAAACTAATTCCAAATGAGGAATGAGTTTCCAATGTAAGTGTGCTTAGGTGTTTGTTTTTAGTTGTCTATTAAAGCACTGTTAGCAATATATATAAGCAAAGCATGATGAAATCATGAGATTCCAAATCATTAATTTCAAGTTCCATTCTTTTCCTATTTTCAGATTTTGTTAATCAAAATTCTAGTATCTGCATTGTGATGTGTAATCTTATGAGGTGTTTACTGTACAACAAGAAGTAGTAATGATGTTAGAAGTAAAAAGATTTGAAACATTGTTGAAACTTATTAATTGGGAAAGCATGGTTTGTGGCAAGCAGCAGAGTTAACCGAACATTGAGTGAGGACAAGTTTTATTGTATTTATATGTTATACATTTAACGTTTTCTTATATGCTGCATTGTTTTCATCCCTCCTTTCCTCCATTCTTGACTATTATTTTGAATGTATCTTTATATTTCTACCTGTCAAGTTTATTTTTTCCCTTACTGATCTTTTTAGTATTTTATCTTTCAGTACTTTCTATCGCCCACTGTCAGTAACACTGTTCCTCCTGTAGGTGAAATCTACATATGAGAAATTAGCTGAAAGAGGCTGGGACTTGTGCCAAATAAGACTAAGTGCATTAAAGACTGACATCAGTGCTTAATTGAAATGATTTTGATTAGTTTTGGATGTCTCAGCATTGTGCCTGAGATGTACTTAGTGAAATAATTTAACAGCCCAGTTACTGCTAAGCTACCTAAATAGTGTCTCCAAAGAGTTGAACGTAAGTTCTAATATTGATGAAAAATATAGGATGAGTTAAAATGGACTTTATTAATCCACCCAACAGCAAAATTGCATTCAAAGATATAAAACCTACCTGCTAAACTCTTACTCATTGATCATCACAGTGGCAGAATCAAGTGAGTATAGTGCACCTCATCAATGTCATGAACTAGTTTCTATGTTCAATGAGTGAAAAATATTCTTAATAAGTAGGATCCAATAAACTAACAATTTTTATTATTAATATGTGTCTTTGAGTTTCTACTTTCAGAGACCAAACATTTCACCGTAGTTTGAACTTGCTGATGTATAAAATGCAATGATCATTTATTCTCATTCCTGTTTTAAAATGATTTCACAACTTGATACCATTTTGCTACAGTTTGCCACTGATAATGAATATTTTCAGTCAAATGGCATCTTCTGATATAAAAGCGTGAGAAAGCAGCAAGGTTATTCCTTGCATGTTATACATTGTGTAAGCTCACAGTATGCAATGGAGTTGCATCATGATTGACCAAGTAATTCCTTTCCTAAAGATTTTTAAATCATTCATTAGATTTTTAAAAATTTAATTCTTGTACGGGAAGTGTGCTGGCAAATTTGACATTTGTTGCCCATCACTAATTGCCCTTGTATTAAGTAAAGTTGAGAAACAACCATGACCAGACTGGGTAAGGACAGCAGATTTCTTCCCTGTAAAGGACATGAATGAACCGTGTTTTTTTTTAAACACCATCCATAATGGTTCCATGGTTGCTAATAGGCTAGCTTTCTATATTCCAGATTTTTATTAAATTCAAATTTCACCATCTGCCATGGTGGGAGATCTATCCATATCCCAAAAGAGTAACCTGGGCCTCTAGTCCAGTGACATTGCCATCACCTCCCCATTAGTTCCCACTGTATTGAAAGTAGGAGAAAGAAAACATGATAAGAAACAACTTCATTTTTTTCCAAAATACCTTCTTCCTATATTTAGTCATACCATCACTTGAAGGGTGAATCATAGACTGAATTAGAGAATTCTAGAACTGGATTTAGGTTTGCTCGCTGGGCTGGAAGATTCATTTCCAGACATTTCATCACCCTACTAGATAACATCTTCAGTGGGCATCAGGCGAAGCACTGCTTTCTATTTATATGTTTGGGTTTCTTTGGGTTGGTGATGTCATTTCCTGTGGTGAAGTTCTTCTTCTTCCTGTTCTTCTCAGGGGTGGTAGCTGGGGTCCAACTCGATGTGTTTGTTGATAGAGTTCCGGTTGGAGTGCCATGCTTCTAGGAATTCTCATGCATCTTTGTTTGGCTTGTCCTAGGATGGATGTGTTGTCCCAGTCAAAGTGGTGTCCTTCCTCATCCGTATGTAAGGATACTAGTGAGAGAGGGTCATGTCGTTTTGTGGCTAGTTGGTGCTCATGTATCCTGGTGGCTAGTTTTTTGCCTGTTTGTCCAATGTAGTGTTTGTTAGAGTTCTTGCACGGTATTTTGTAAATGACATTAGTTTTGCTTGTTGTCTGTATAAGGTTTTTCAAGTTGATTAGCTGCTGTTTTAGTGTGTTGGTGGGTTTGTGGGCTACCAATATGCCAAGGAGTCTGAGTAGACTGGCAGTCATTGGCAACAACAAACTGCCATTCCTAGATGTCACAGTAGAGAGAACAGCCAGTGGAGAACTTCAAACCAGCGTCTACAGGAAGACTATACATATGGACCAAATATTGAACTACAGAAACAATCATCCCAACATCCACAAATGAAGTTGTATCAGAACATTATTACAACGAGCCAACACAGCTGCAGCACAGAGGAACTACGCAGAGCAGAGAAAAATCACCTATACCGTGTATTCACAAAGAATGGGTACCCAATGAACACAGTCCGCCAATTTCTCAGCAACAACCCAAACAAGCTGACAAAACACGTCCAGAAACCCTAGCCACCCTCCCCTACATCAAAGACATCTCTGAAATGACTGCCAGACTACTCAGACCCCTTGGCATCATGGTTGCCCACAAACCCACCAACACACTAAAACAGCAACTAATCAAGTTGAAAAACCCTATACAGACAACAATCAAAACTAATGTGATTTACAAAATACCGTACAAGGACTCTAACAAACACTACATTAGACAAACAGGCAGAAAGCTAGCCACCAGGATACATGAGCACCAACTAGCCACAAAATGACATGACCCCCTCTCACTAGTATCCTTACATACGGATGGAAGGACACCACTTTGACTGGGACAACACATCCATCCTAGGACAAGCCAAACCGAGACACGCACGAGAATTCCTGGAAGCATGGCATTTGAACCGGAACTCAATCAACCAACACACCGAGTTAGACACCATCTACCACCCCCTGAGAAAAAGAACAGGAAGTGACTTCACCACAGGAAATGACATCACCAACCCAAACATAGAAGTAGAAAGCAGGACTTATCAGCAGTGCTTTGCCTGTGGCCACTTGAACATGTTGCCTAGTAGGGGGACGAAACGTCTGGAAACGAACTTTCTAGCTCAGCGAGCAAAGCTACCTTCAGAACCTCAACCTGAGCTACAAATCTTCTCGAAACTTGCTAATTATAGAATTACATTGGCCAAGGCCCAGAAGTTGGTGACCTTATTTTGTACCACTTCCCAGCTGAAAGTGTTTGTGGAGTAACAAAATCCAGTAAAGTAGTGTTGGAAGGTGCCTATTTATTAACATCTGGAGCAGAAGAAAGGCTTTGACAGGTCAGTCAGCAATCTGTTTAAATTGATAGTTGCCACAAAATACCCATTGCCTTTTAGTGTTTTAAAAAAATCCAATCCTTCACTCTTGAGTCTTCAAAATTACAATAAAAGTTTAGAATATTTGAAAAAAGTTTCAAGTTCCCTAGACTTTTCCTCAGTCATTGTTTATCTGGTAATGGTTATGCACATTATTGCCACTTGAATTTAGTTGAAATATATTTGAATATCTGTTGTAGGTAGTATTGAGTGCAAAGCAGAGTAATGTAAATTTTGTTTAACATTTTTGAAATCCTCCCATGTCACTGCTCGCCAGTGCTTTGTTGCACTTCATTATGTCTGTTTATCTTAACAAAAGCCGATCACTTCTTGTGAAAGTCTGGTCTCCTTTTGAAAATGGTCCCATCAGAAGCCAATTGCGCCATTTACGAATAAACATTGTTGAATCACATCAATATGCCACACCTTATTGGATTGTCACTAGGTTTTTCGTCAATCTTTTTATAGTGAATCTGCTGGAAAACCATGCTGTGATGCAATATCTGTATAAATGCTGAATAATAATTTTGCCATCTAAATAACTTGTTGTATTTTCACTCAGCTTGAATTAGGCTTTATCTTCTGTGGCCTTTGCTTATTTTTGAAAATAGATGTGCTGAAGAGCTTGCGTACATACGTGTAGGACTTGTCACCTCAGTAAGTTTAAAAAACGTTTTTAGATTTTAACAAAACTTCATAAGTGACTTCCTCTCATCAGACACTGGGTTCCTTTCGAAAATGGGCATGCTGGGAACTGTCCGTGTGTCCCGTCTACAGAAATCAGGTAGGGACCTTCAATGTCAAATGCCGCCAACATTCATTTAAAATATGTCTTGACCTAATGTGATTTTAGTTTAAAGCACATTCAAAAATGAAGTACTCTTAGCATGTTCTGATACTGATTTAGCATAGAAACAAAACATCCATGACTTGATAACGTTCTTAAAGTAATTACATCAGGCTAAACAATTGGAAGTCAAAAATTTTAGAAAATGCAGGGTACGCTATTTATGTTCTTATGCTGTTAGCTGTTGATGAGAATGGTAAAGCTAACATTGATGTTTTGTACTTTGTTTTATGTTTAATCATATACATTTTTATGAATATGCATTTGGCTGATGTTAATGAGCATATCTTGCATCTGCCTGCTGATTCACAGATAGTTGCTTTTCCCTTTAAAAAAATTGAAGGTTTTTAACAAGAATTTAGAAGGAACTGTGATGAGCCTGATCTGTTTCAAAATTCAGTGTGGCTATACTTAGCCTATTGTCTTTTGGTTTTGGTCCAGCAACATTAGATTTTTAACTTTACTAAATTTTGGGCTGTAGAAAGGAACATAAACTCTTATGATTATGTTCTCCCATTCACAGAATATTTTTCTTCAAGTGTAATTTTGATTTTACTGTAGCTGTTACTACAACTGATTTGAGCCTACTGAGTTGCGTTCAAATGTAACTTTGTTGGAATTATTAACATATCATTGTTCAGGCTTTTATTTACACATACATGCCATTTTTGAAATACCACTTGGATGATCTTGGTGTTACGCCAAGTACTCTACTGTAATCTCTTATCTGTGACTGTTGTAAATGTGGCATGTTAAATGCCGTAAGTCCTCTTAAAGAGGCGGCACAATGGCTCAGTGGTTAGCACTGCTACCTCAGAGTGCCAGAAACCCAGGTTCAATTCCACCTCTGGCGTCTGTGTGGAATTTGCACATTTTCCCCATATCTGTGTGAGCTTCCTCTGGGTACTGTGGCTTCCTCCAAAATTCCAAAGATATGCTGGTTAGGTGGATTGGCCATGGGAAATGCAAGATTAACAGGATAGGGTTGGGGGATGGGTTTGGGTCGGATTGGGTGGGATGTTCTTCAGAGGGTTAGTGTAGACTTGATGGGCCTAGTGGCCAGCTTCCACACTGAAGAGATTTTATGATTCTAAATAAATACACATGATCTACTAAAGTTGAGTAAGGAGGGGGCATCAGAATGGATTGAGTACTAAAATTTTGTTGTGAAGTTTTGACTCCATTTCAACTTTTATCGATTACTTTGTTTCTCCATGGCATTCTCTTTCCCGAAAAGACTTGAACACTGCTGTGGGCTATTTTGTTATTGTGTATATTTCAAACTTTTTATATTTGTACTATTTTTTCATACAAGCACATATTACAAAAGTAATTAGATTTCTATCTTGTAAATCAAACTGTTGCTCCCTAAAGATGTTGTTTTGATAAATACTGTCAAACTTTGTATCAAATTTCATGCATTGATGTATTCCATGTCAATTAAGTTTCGAAAACAGGTTGTCAGACTGATCATGTTTGTCACTGTCTCGCTCATACAAAATCAAAATCCTGCTAATAATGGAAATCTGAAACAAAAATAAAATGGAAATACTCAGCAGTTCATACACTACAGTATCTGCTGGGAGAGAAACAGAGTTAGCATAGTTGATGGAATTTTCTTGATCTGAAATGTTAATTCTGTTTTTCTTTCCACAGATGCTCCCTGACCTGCTGAGTATTTCCAGCATTTTTTGGTTTTATTTATGGCTGTTATTTGATGATGTTCTTAAAAAGCTTGTCAAGTTTCATAGACACAAACTAATTTAGTATACGCGTCTTGATGTGCTCTGTTGTATTCTTCTGTTGACACAAGCAATACTCTTAAATTATCTTTCTCAAATAAACCATTTATTATTCTTGCATGTATTAAACTTTGAATGTAATTTCAATGAATGACCATCAACTTAATACAATCCATTAAGGCACAGTTCACAATATTCTCAAAATTTCTATGACATAGTAGTGCAACAAACCATTTTAAACAACAGGAAGTGGAAACTCGGTCTATCATTAATTCTCCAAATTTCATTTACTTTCTTTTGCAGCTCCATATTTTCTGATAGCAAATTTTGTTTTGCAATTATACATTTTTCGATAACAAAACTTGCTGATGTGGGAGGATTCCTAGTTTTGCTAAACTTATTTTGTTTATAGCTTGAATGCCCAGTAGATATGTTTTCTTCCTTCTAAGTAATCATTTGAGAACTGTACTATATTTAGAACTCCATCTTATGGTACCTGTGGGGCATTTTGCTCATTTAATTATATTTAAGTTATTTTGTACAATAATTCCACAGCTGTCTGTTTCAGTAAGTTTTATGCCTAGCCAATTATGGTGTCATTGAATTGAGAATATGGACGACTGCAATTGTTTGTTTGCAGTAATTGTTTGGAGTTGGATTTATATTCAGCAACTTTACAAATATCCAATAGCAAAGTAATATGCTTTAAACTCTAACACTAATTATTAATCTATCTAGTTTTATTTTAAATATGAAATCAGTGCTGCTGCACTTCCCCTGAAAATAGATAGTTTCTGGGCTTAAATCTTCTAATGGTTTACACTGGTGGTTGTTGATTACAATCTACACTCAATGTTAGGTTGAAATGCCTAAATTTTCAAATATTTCAGTAAGTAGTTTTGTATCAGGGATGTCGTAGAATTCTTATAAACAGAATTCAGGTAGTTTGCCTTATTGACCCGAAGTGAGAGCATTTATTAAGTCATAGTAAGTCACCTATACTTCCAGTTATTTCTTGCAACAATAAATCAGTATTTTTTAAAAAATGAAATAGGATGTTGCATTCTTTTAACAGGCCAATATTTTGAATCAGAATAAAAATTGTACATACTTTTGGAAAAGGGTTATGTAGCTGAGATTTTATTGGACTAGACTAGATCGGCAAGTTCTGACCTGGAACTACTTTTTTAAAAAATAAGTGTATGGTACAGTTTCTGTAATGAGTAAAGTAAATCCATTTCAGCAGGAGGATTAATTCATAGTTTAAGTGGAGAATACTGATGATTAGTGGTTATTGTGATTAATGACTATTCATTTGACATGATCCCTCATCATTTTCCTGTTTTGGATTTTCCTACAGTACTAGGACAGTTTCATCATATCAAATGTTGCATTTTGATCACTTGCATAATAGGTGAATTCGAATGAAGAATTTTGCACTTCATTTGTGCTTGCACATTTAATTAGATTTCATTGTATTCTTAAAAATGATACTTATTTCTGGGACTAAATGTGATGTTAAAAGAACAGAAATGTTAGGCTTTTGTATATTATGTTCACCACCTTAAATTTCAGTTCCTGTATATGTTATTGTGTCTGTTATTTTGTGTAGTAAAGTTGAATTTAAGTTGTACAATAATTTAAGTTCCTAATTTTAATGGGTAAAACTCCTTTTTTATGAGTTTGGATACTTGTTACATTTGCATATAGTATGTGCTTTCTGAAGACATCACACTGGGCTCCTGTCAAACTTCAGTGGATTGTCTAACTCACTGTAAGCAAGCGTGTTCGATTTATATATACTGGATTGATTATGATCAGTGAGTTATGAAAATGTATAAACAACTTTTGTATATTGCAGCATGACTAAATTTAAATAAGGGAAGGATCTTAACTGTTTAAGATATCAATTAACATTTGCCTGTTACCAAACAGGTGGTGGATGAACAAATAAACTCGTAAATAGATTACCAATAAGTCTTCGTAGTAGTGGTTTAATTTGGGTTTTGGTGCAAACTGGAAACTCTAGTCCACACTGTCAGCTTCCACTCACACTAAGGACCAGGTTCCAATTGGAGTGAGGGAACCACGGATTTTTTTTTTGAATGATGACAGTCATTTTTCAGGTAGAAGAATGTTGAATGGGAATATATGAATATTTTTCCCTTTTCTTACATTTTTTATTAAAATTAGCAGCAAAAAGTTCAGCGATGCTAACTCTAAGTCAAATTATGCCTGTGTTACAAGGATGGAAACATTATACCAAATTAAACAATTGCCTTTAAATGACATAGACTCCCATGTGCTGGTGGTTGATAAGAATTCTATTAAAGATTGAAAGGTGGCTAATTTCACCTTCAACGCATTGATTGGTTTTTCCCTAAAATGTTTGGGCATTCGGAACTAAGTGTGATGTCTGATGTGTGACAGGTATGTAGTAGATGCAATGTTTTTATTTCTTTATTTATGAGTGGATCTCCCACGGCACTTTTAGGTTGGCATTGGCAGCCTTACACTGGACTTTTGGAGCTGCCTTGAAGAAAATCATATGATACCCCCTTCAGAATTTCAACATCACAAGACTATAGGTGATTCTTAACAATGAAGCAGGATTTGAGTATTTTGCTATGATATTTAAACTTGATGATTGATTGCCTGGGAGGGAAAGTTGCAAGGTTTGCTGTGGAGGCTGGATCATTAAAAAGTGGATTAGATTTTGAATCTTCAAGAATGGAGGATTAAGGATTGGGGGTAGGCAGGAAAGTAGAGGTAAGTCTACAATTAGATGAGCCATGATCATCTTGAATGGCAGATCAGGCTTAGTGGGCTGAATGGCCTACTCTTGCTCCTTTTCCTTCTAGTCATCAGAATTTCAATTAAATTAAGATCATAAGATTAAGTTACAGTGGCAGCAAAATCCTGGCATGAGTTAGTTGCTGTACATTTCCTATTTCGTTTTTATCTAAAATTAGTTTCAACCTTTACTTTTGTGTTAAATCTTCATATGGCTGGTGTCAGTGTTTATTTGCTATTTGTCTGCAAAGTCATTAAGTGATTTGATGATTTAACATGAAAATCCATTCTCATCTAACTGAATAGATATTGTTTAGTGGCCAAAAAAGTCAAGTTTCTTGCAGTCAGCCTTTTAAAAGCTGTTTAGTTTTCTTTGGTTGGCATGGGGCCAGTTTGTCAAAATCCTGCAGGCACAGACCAGTCTTTTGCACTAATGACTTCATGCTAATGCTGAAGCCATTTTAGCAGTTGGGTAGGTTGACTGCTTGAGATAAGTTCCTTCCTCAAGAGAATTTACTCATGTTGAAATGTTTTGGTACTGCAAGGATTTGGACCAGGAACTTCCTGGTTGGAGAATTAAGATTTTAAAATAGGACTGCAGGTGCCTTGGGTGATTAGTACAATGGTGTTAAAAAGGTTGATCATGTTACAATGTACTATAATCAGATTCGAGGCTAACATGGCTTTGTTTGCGTGATGTAGTTGGGATGGTGACAAAACCAGCAAATGAACAGTCCCAGGACTTCTCAATCCACAATGAAGATTTCCCTGCACTTCCTGGTTCCAACTATAAGGATCCAACTTCAAGTAATGATGACAGCAAATCTGTAAGTGTCTATGAAGAGTATTAACACTAACGATCTGTTTAGAAATTAGAAAACAATATCAAGTTTAATAATTACCATTTGAACTTCAAGCTGCAAAGAAAAGCATTAATAAAACTGTATTCACTTTTTTAAAAACTGCTTAATTGTAAGAATTAATTCTTAATGTACAGATTTTCTGAGGCTTTCTGTCATATTCATAGGAGGCTACTTTATTCCAGTACTGAACAGGATTTCCAGTTGAAGTTTTTCTTCTGGAAAAAGTACAAATAAATGGTTAGGAGAGCAGAAAAGAGGAAGCAATAAGTACCTAAGAAAATTTTACTGTTGCAGTCACTTGTAAATTATGCCAACCACACAAGTATATTGAGTTTACAGTACACATTTGGCCCTCCTGGTATGTTACAGCACTTATGGTCCAAGGGAACTTCTCTCTGGCTTTGATGCAGTGAGGTGAAGATACTACTTGTTCCTTTTTCTATCATGTTTATCTACCTTCCCCTTTGTATTTTGGATTCATATGGCTGAGGAAGCAGATAAACCTCAATGTTGAAATGAACAATCCATTCAGCAGTTCCATTTAATACACGATACCTGAATGCTTGTGACGCCACCAGAAGTAGAGTACTCAGGGCAGAAGCTCGTTAAATGAGGGATGGTTAGACTTGGATGACCACTGTTATGATTTGAAATATTCCTCATTTCATTTATGAAGTAAATCAGAAGGCATGGAAACCCCTGTGTCATCCTGTGATTTCAAAATAATCATACCACTGATCCAAAGTCAAAATTGAAAGTATAATTTTGGAGCTCGTGATTAGGGTCTGAGATACCAGACAGTAAAAATTCGCTCTAGTCTTTCAAAACTATACCAGAACAGCTATGTACACATCATCGCAGACAACTGATAGTGGACTGCAAAGTCAAATAAAGCGGCAGGATTCAATATTATTCAGAATTCCTGAAAAACATCGACCCATAGAGAAAGAAGTGCAAGTGAAGCTGTTTGAAGCTCACATTTACCTCTCACACCACGGATGTTATTCTAATCTTCTAGTGTCAACCTGAAATGGTCGTTATTTTCACACCGGACAAACTACTCATCAACCCATGGAGTCACCACCTAGCTCTCAATGACATTAAAGTCCTGGAACACCTTGTGTCCATCCTGAGTCCATTCTTGGACAGTTCAGCCTTGCACTTTAAAATTTTTAAAGCCAAGGAAAATCTTGATCTTTGGTTCCACAGTCAGCCACGACTTAACAACAAAACATGTTGATATTACTCTTGACTGTACATTGACTTACCAATATCATCTCTAGTACATTGAAGCCAAGATCCAGATGAGGGAATGCCATATGGAAATTTGTGGGTACCATTCAGGCTAGCAGAGCCCACATATGTAGCTTAGCTTCATTCATCTTCATCTACCCAACAGCATACTCTCCTTAGCCCGGCTTTGGAGCTGCAAAACAGGAGCATTATTTCTGGAATGTTGAGATGAATGCAACGTGAGTGGCTTCCTATGCATGCATGTGTGAAAACACCCTCCTCAAAGAACACTGCCAGTAACAACAAACAAAGCATTCCTGTTGACATGGGACCTTTAAGAATAAAAGCTTCACACATTTGTCTGGAATCCCATAGTTCCTTCTCGAACATAATCCACACTCTACAAATTGACAAGGACCCCACCTCTCAAAGGCGGGTTAACTAATTCATAAAAACATTAATGAAGAGGAAAACCAACATTTATATATTGTATGAGAGGAGAGTGCTGATTGTTAGAAGCATCGATATGGAGAATGCAACAGTTATCAATTCAGTTGTTTATCCCCTTTTATTGGAATTCTTTAAATTGTCTTGATGAGTGCAGGATGAAAGTCTTTGACAAAATGTCTTTCTTCTTCAGCAATTCTCAACTTCTGTTATCTAGCAACTATCTATCTAATAATTATGGCCTTAGTTTTAGACTTCTGTAGGGGAGTGGAATTATCTTCTCTACATCTAACCTATAGACTGTGTAGGGAATAAAGCAAGTGAGTACATTTCATGGCATGGCCTCCATCATACTATACAGTAATAACTCTGTGACACAGTTTATTAACAGTGCTTAAATGCCTTTTTGCTGCATTAAGAGACACTCATGGGTGCTTTATTACTTAGTTTGTACAATTCACAAACAGTTATAATGCAACAGTTAAAGTTTACTTGCAGCTAGATATGGGCAACATCCAGACTAGGACTGGTGTATGGTATGTCTCTTACCAAACTTTGCTGAGAAAGGGTCTTTCTACTGTCCTTTGGTGTTTAATGGTGCCACTATCACTGAATCTCCCACCGTTAGCATCTCGCAATCACCATAGCATAAATGCTGGAGCTACTAGAACAAGTCAGAAATTGGGTATTCTGCAACCCTTCCATGAAATTCAACATCCTTATGCCCTGGCACGTTGTAGCTTTAGTGTCTGCAGTATGCAAGACATACTGCAGCAACTCCTCAAATTTTCATCAATACACCTCTAAAACTTGTGTTTTCTACCATGTTAAAGGACAAAGGTATTATGCATTACTCTAGGTCAAGTTGGCATAAGGAAGGAGGAAGTGTTGGGTGGATTAAGGTGGACAAGTCCCACGTCCAGATGGGATCTATCTCCGGTTACTGAGGGAAGCGAGAGAGGAAATAGCAGGGGCCTTAACAGATATCTTTGCAGCATCCTTGAACACGGGTGAGGTCCCAGAAGACTGTAGAATTGCTAATGTTGTCCCCTTGTTAAGAAGGGTAGCTGGGATAATTCAGGTAATTACAGACTGGTGAGCCTGATGTCAGTGGTAGGGAAGCTGCTAGAAAAGATACTGAGGAATAGGATCTATTTACATTTGGAAGAATCAGTGATAGGGAACATGGTTTTGTGCAGGGAATGTCATGTCTTACCAACTTAATAGAATTCTTTTGAGGAAGTGACAAAGTTGATTGAGGGAAGGGCTATAGATGTCATATACATGGACTTCAGTAAGCTGTTTGATAAGGTAGGTTGATGGAGAAAGTGAAGTCACATGGGTCCAGAGTGTACTAGCTAGATGGATAGAGAATTGGCTGGGCAGCAGGACAGACAGAGTAGTAGTGGAAGGGAGTTGCTCAAAATGGACAATTGTGGCCAGTGGTGTTCCACAGGGAACCAATGTTGTTTGTGATCTAAAGGAAGGTATAGGTGGTCTGATTAGCAAGTATGCAGATGACTAAGATTGATGGAGTAGCAGATAGTGAAGGGGATTTTCAGAGAATGCTGCAAAATAAAGGTAGATTGGAGAGTTGGGTAGAGAAATGGGAGGTGGAGTTCAATTCAGACAAGTGCGAGGTGATGCATTTTGGAAGATCCAATTCAAGAGTGAACTATACGCTAAATAGAAAAGCCCTGGGGAAAATTGATATACAGATAGATCTGAGTGTTCAGGTCCAATATACCCTGAGATTGGCAGCACAGTTGGTAGAGTGGTCAAGAAGGCATATGGCATGCTTTTCTTTATGGGACAGGGTATTGAGTACAACAGTTGGCAGGTCATGTAACAGTTGTATAGGGCATTGGTTTTGCCACGTTTCGAATACGGCATACAGTTCTGGTCGCCACATTACTAAAAGGATGTGGATGCTTTGGAGAGGGCGCAGAGGAGCATTACCAGGATGTTGTCTTGTATGGAAGGTGCTAACTGTGAAGAGAGGTTGAGTGGATTAGAATTATTTTCATTAGAAAGACTGAGGTTTGGGGGGACCTGATTGAGGTCTACAAAATCATGAGAGGTGCAGACAGGATGGACAGCAAGAAGCTTTTTCCCCAGAGTGGGGAACTCAGTTATTAGAGGTCGTGAGTTCAAGGTGAGAGGGAAAAAGTTTAAGGGAGATGTGCATGGAAAGCTCTTTATGTAGATGGTGGTGAATGCCTGGAACATGTTGCCAGTGGAGGTGGTAGGGGCGGGCACAATTGCGTCATTTAAGATGTATCTAGACAGATGCATGGGCAGAGAGCAGAGGGATACAGATCTTTCGCAAATACATGACAGGTTTAGATAGTGGATCTGGATTGGCGCAGGCTTGGAGGGCCGAAGAGCCTGTGGCTGTGCTGTAATTTCTTTGTTTTTTGTTCTTGAACACAGTCGTGTCAAGCCTCGCAGTATCCCGATTTTGGCATCTAATGCTGTTACTTCACAGTCACTGGATTAGAATCCGAGAGCTTCTTATCTAACAGCACTTATGGAATACTATAATTTATATGTGAATATTCCAAAATTGCAGATTTTCTTTGAGCTGTTTATTAACCTTTTTTTCAAAAATTTCAATTACAGAATCTGAATACACCAGGAAAAAATGTATCTAGTACAGACGGGCCCAAATTTCCTGGGGATAAGAGCTCAACGACGCAAAACAACAATCTGCAGAAAAAAGGGATCCAAGTATTATCTGATGGTGGGTGGTTCTATACGGCATCAAAATTATAACTTCTTATTCAACAATATTTCCAAATTCTGGAAGTCTATACAATTGGAAGATCATTTCTTAACGTTGTTTTTTCTTATTATTTAGGCCGAGTCACTAATATTCCTACGGGAATGGTAACAGATCAGTTTGGAATGATTGGACTTTTAACGTTCATTCGAGCGGCAGAGACTGATCCCGGCATGGTACATCTCGCGTTAGGCAGTGATTTAACAACACTAGGCCTCAACCTAAACTCTCCAGAGTAAGCAGCATTACCACCTTCTGCCAATCTTATGCTAAGATCATTGCATACTTTGGAAAAAGGACAGTGTGTAATTTTTCCATAGATCATTTGTTTACATGTTTAATTAAAAAAAGCAAACTGCCAGATGAGTTTGCAGCTTTTCAGTTGAATGTTTTATATAATAATTTACATTGAATGTAAACCAATAAATTGATGCTAATAAAAAATGTTGGAGAATAGAAGAATCCAAAACTATCTGGAATAAAGAGCTAGTGTCAATAATAGTGACCATGAAGCTATAGGATATTAAGCAAAACTACCTGATTCACTAATGTCTTTTTATGGAAGGGAATCTGCCTTCCTTCCCTGTATCTTCCATCTTCCCTTGAAAGTGACTTTGGCCACTTAGTTGTATCAAATCGCTACAGAAAAGTAAAATATTAGAATTAAACTGACCACCCAGCATTCACGTAGGTGCCAAAAGTTACAAAGACCCATCTCGCCCAGTTGGCTTTGCAGAGTCCTCCCTACTAATGTCTGTAGACTTTGTTCAAAATTGGGAGAATTTTAGTCAGGGCATCCTGGCGTATCCATACTCATGAAGCATAGCGAATGTTTCAGACTTCTCTACCCTGGTAGCTGGGTCAGTCTTGTCCCTAGCAACAGTACAGATCAAGCAGAGATGGTGACATGTATACAATTAGGAGGATGGCCTTGGGAGTCCTCAACATGTCTTTATCACATGAAGTGGCACAGTGGCTCAGTGGTTAGCACTGCTACTTCAGTGCCAGGGACTCACGTTCGAGTTTGCACATTCTCCCTGTGTGTGCATGGATTTCCTCCCACAGTCCAAAGAAGTGCAGGTCAGTCGAATTGGCCATACTAAATTGCGCATAGTGTTAGGTGCATATTAGTAAGAGAGAAATGGGTCTGGGTGTGTTACTTGGAGGTTTGGTGTGGACTTGTTGGGCCGAAGGGCCTGTTTCCACGCTGTAGGGGAATCTCATCTTAAAAAAAAGCATCTATGTATTCGGTCAAACACGAGTTACCATTTGCTCCTAATCAGCTTCCCGAGTGTTGAACACCACTTGGAAACACTCTGGTGTTACCAGAGGCATGGAATGCATTCTTATTGGGAGACTTCAATGTTCATCACCAAGAATGGGAGTGGCTTAAGTAACACTACTCACAGAACTGTCGGCATTTTGAAGGGCTTCCTCTGCATTGTAAAATAAGAATTGAAGATGTTTGCAGTGTACAGTAGCATATGCAATTGCTCAGATACTGAAGCAGCCCAAACCTGTGTGCAGTCAGACCTGAATAACATTTAGGCTCAGGGTGTCCAGTGGCAAGAAACATTCTGACCATACAGTTAATGACCATTTCTAACAAGAGAGAATCTGAATGTCAAGAGGAGGTGGTTAAAAGCATTACCATTGCTGAATCTCCATCATCAACATTGTGGTTGCCATTGACCAGACTTTAACTGGGCTAGCAATACAATTCATGTCTTTACAGTAGCAGGTCAGAAACTGATAGTGAATAATTCACCTTCTGACTGTCAAGTCTGTCCACAGTCTGCAAGGCATAAGGAGGAGGGTGATGGAATAGCACATGCCTTAATTGGCACCCCCATCCATTACATTCCCTTCACAATCAGCTCAGAGTGGCAGCAGTGAGAACATATATAAGATACAGTGCAGCAATTCGCCAAACCTTAGAAACCAGCTATATTAACCACCCAGAACTCCAAGGGCTTACATGAAACACCAGCGTCTGCAAGTTCTCCTCCAGAGTAAACACCATTCTGGACTTTAAACCATATTGCTGTATTTTTCCTGTCATTTGACAAACTTACTAAAAATTTGCCCCTTCTCAAATGTTTTTATGGATCTGCAGCAAATGTGAGCTTTGCTCACTTTCAGAGAATAAAGCCCATGATCTGATAATTGCCAACCATGTCCTTAGTTCTTACCTGTCACAAGTTACATTGTATGTAGGTGTCCAATGGATAAAAAAGTTCTAACAAAATCACTAAATTGATGGAGATAGTCACCAGCATCCTGAAACATGTTATCAGGTTCAAATCTTAAAGCTTTATATACAGCTTTTAAATTGCTGAAATATCATACTTGCTGTTGGGTATGTCTTCTGAACAATTGCACTGAACCATGACCTCGTATCATCTTGGATACTCCTTATTTTTTGGAAAACTGCATAAACTTTAGGAATATAGTTGATTAGGTGTTTGAGATATAGATTTTGCTATTTACTGCATTTGAAGCTTTGAGTTCTTTTTGATTGGAGGTTTATCTTCTGTGTAGTTTATTTATTTTTGCTGTTTTGCAAGATGATGGTCCAAAGGATTTCATCTTGTTTAACCATAATTTGTTATTTTTCATTGTAATGTGTTCTGTAATTTTATGACAAATGGTTTTCTATGCTAAAAGCATTGACCTGGTTCTGGTTTGGATGCTCTCTTGTGTCACGTGTGAATGTGCTGCTGTGGGATATCATGCAAAATATTAATACAGATCTGTCTGTGGATACTGTAGGGAATTGCTTCAGCATTGGATTCTTTCTTTCCAGTTTAGCAGATGTGAGAGTAGTGCTCCTTTTTGTTCAAAAATGTTTGACTGTACAACTCGAGTAACTTCTCAATAAGGGCTTATCAGGTCATGTTCAGTGATTCAGCAATCGACTGTTTTGTTAGATCAAGAATCTGTATGATTAATTATCAGTATTTTACAGAAATCTCTACCCCAAATTTGCATCTCCTTGGGCATCAGCACCCTGCCGACCTCAAGATATTGGTGAGAATGGCAATTTTATCATTACTATCAATATAGTGGATCTTTATTCTGTTCATTCCTTTAAAAATTTATACAACTTAAAATAACTGATCAACACTCATCTTCTTCCACAGATTTTCATGTTCCCTCAGAGTATCTAACAAACATACACATTAGGGACAAGGTGAGCATATTAAATACTGGAAAAACTAACTTTAAATGATGTAGATAATGTCATATATTCTGTGTCAAAAACTTGAGCTACTGAAGCTGCTAAAATCACAATATTTGTGTGTCGATTAATTATTTTGAGCCCATTCTTTGTTGAAATTTCTTGAGAAATATATGATAGTGTCACATGTTCCCAGTGGCTGGATTGGTAAATGGACATCCATTGTGCAGTTGAGTAATGCAAGCACACCCTTTATTCATTCGCCAATGTGGGCTGCATTTGGCTAATCATAGATGAGATTAAAAGAAGAACTAGGATGGATGTCAATGATAGGGCTAGGAATAGGAAAACACACACAGTTATTCAGACCAATATGTGGGCGAATTGTGAGAGAATTGGGCGACACTGTGTCTCAGTGGTTAGCAGTGTTGCCTCACAGCACCAGGGTCCTAGGTTCAATTCCAGCCTTGGGCAACTGTCTGTGTGGAGTTTGCACATTCTCCCCGTGTCTTCATGGCTTTCCTCCGGGTACTCCGGTTTCCTCCCACAATCCAGAGACGTGCAGGATAGATGAATTGGCCATGCTAAATTGCCCATAGTGTTAGGTGCATTAGTCAGAGGGAAATGGGTATGGGTGGGTTACTCTTTGGAGAGGGTCAGTGTGGACTAGTTGGGCCGATGGGCCTGTTTCCACACTGTATGGAATCTAATCAAAAAAAAGAATTGTATTATGTTTGGCTGTGAAGTGTCTCAGCCTAACACTGAGCCACCTGGCCATTTCATTTGTTAAAAATGACTTACATAACATGTTATCCTCGGAAACCCAACATACATGAAACAGATTTAGGTATAAACTGTGTATTAAAAGGTACAACTGTGAATTTGTAGAGGCTGTTTCATTCTGTTTCTGCCCAGAATGAGAGTGGCACTAGCAGCTTTCATTGTCCATCTACTGCTGCAGTTCCCCTTGTGGTGGCGCATTAGTGATAATAAGCAAGTAATTTCAAGATATTGATCCAGTGTGGATGAAGGAATGATAATATTTTTCCAAAGCAGAATGACAAAACAGGAATTTGAAAAGGTCCTGTTCATATGACAGTGCTGCTCTCCTCCTCCTTTTTAGATGTCATGAAGCTTGTGGATACTGTTAAATGTTCTTAGAAAATTGATACAGTACATTCAATACATAGTAGGTACTGCAACAACAACATAGAGGGGACAGAGAAGAGTGATTTTAAGGCAGTGGTTTCACAGGATCTTCCTCAAGTAGTGAGCAAAGGGTTGATGCTGAATGACAGAGTAGTTGATCAAGATTTTCACGATTGTTGTGGCTGCAGTCTTCCAGGTGAGAGATGAGAAGTCTGTCACACGGCTGATGTGAAACTAGTAATTGAAGATTTTGTTGTCTAATGTGAAATTTAAAAGTAACACATGCTGATTATTCTATAAGGAAGAAACACATTCCCGTGTTGTGAAATATTATTCTAGCATTTGAAATAGTCATGCTCAATCATTTTAACCCTGAGCATGCTCTGTAGTGACTTATTTGTGAAAGATTCTGTTGAATTCAAGAATCTTTTTTTTTCTTTTGCCGGCAACATTGTTCTGAATGTTTACTTTTCATGAATACAGGAATATGATGTCAGAAGTGGTGCTGAGGATTATTGTACTGATTTATAAATGGAGTAGATTAACTTTACAATAGATGTAGTACAATGTTTAAGAATCAGTTGTGCATTTTCCATCTATTAACATTTGCAAATTGAGCCTTGCTGTCAAATTCACTTAAGGAAACAAAACATTTAACAATTTTTCTGTTTCATTAGTACACCTTAAAATTAAGTGTGAAGGATAAGCATTGAAGAGTACACAATGTAATTTGAGAATGTGTAATTAACAGACTTTATTACCCTGTTGGTATAACGGTTTAAATATATCATGATTGGCCATACCTCGTACAAAATAACCTTATGCTTAACATACAAGATTGGCACGAAGTTCATAAGGTTAATTTATGTTGAGATTTCTTGATTAGCTGACAGATTAAAAGTATCAAACAAGTCTAGTCAGTATATACTAGCTCACAGCTTGTTTGCCTGATTTTTTTGTCAACTTGGCAGTTTTGTTTTCCTCTGATTACTTGCATTTACTTCAGATACCAGTATAATGAAATTCTGTCCACAAGTGCTGGATCTGTCTATTATCGTCGATCCAGCTTTGCACATCTGTCATTCCATCTGGACTTTGAGCTGTTGTGACATATATTGCCTCTCTCTGACTGGATTTCTCAAACCCGAGTCTCACTTCTAACACTTTGGAATCTTTGTTTAATCAGTTTTTTTTCCTGTACCAATTGAATTTTCCCCATAATTCTCTTCCTTTTTTTCCCCCCTCAACAGTCTACCTGGAGTGCATGAACACCCAACTGCCTAGTCTTTCGTTCTCCATCTGCCACAATGTTTCTGCACCCTGGCTACTTGCTTGACATTTAATCTACTTTGTCCTTGACCTCAAACAAATAGAGATGGGGGCCACATCCAGGCAAACATGAGACATAGTCTTGACCACAAATTGTACAACTGGCTGGACCACAGCAGGCACCATTAGTTCATATTCACTCTTCCCAATTTCTTACGACTTCCAGATCATCCTAAATTCACCATTGTTCCAACATAAACTTTTTAAACACTCATCTCTGCTCCTTTAACTTCACTTTGTTGCAAGATACTCATTAATTTCTTGGTCACTAATATGAAATGATTTGATGACAGCAAGATAGTTCTTCTGGAACCTGACCAGTAGCTAGCACTGCCAAAAGCACAGTGGTTAGTTTACATTATTGCTGTTTGAAAAGTTAACTTTCCTGTTCGCCTACATTTCATTGGTGATTATAGATCAATGTCTAAAATTGCCTTAGGACATCCTGGGGTAACAAGGACTGCTTATATACTGCTATAGTCTATAAACTCCAAGTTAAATCACTTTATTCCTTCTATTCAGCTGATAAATCTGAGTGCTACATTTTAGGACAAAATTCACCTTTAGTGTTATCACCTTAAGTAAATATGCCAATAACTTGGAATTTAATTTTGAGCCCAAAATCTGACTTGTTTGTAGCTCTTAATTAATTTTGTTTTCCCAGTACAGGTATGCATCCCTTTATCTGAAATGCTCGGGACCAGCTGCTTTGCAGAAATCGGAATTTTGTGATTTTTGGAACTAATGTAGCGCCCCCTGTAGGGTGCAGGGCAGCAACCCATAATCAAACATAAATACTGTACTGCAGCAAAAACGTATGAATACTGACACTAAGCAGGATAAATAAAGACTAGAAATACTACCACACTTTATTTGTAGTGTACTGATAAATGAAATACGTTGACCATAAATATTCAACAACGTTTTATTTCCATAAACAAATTACAAGAAAAACATTCAGGAAAACTGAACCGTACAAAGCTTATTTATAGAGTAATATATACAAATTCATGAAATACATTGACTGTAGATATTCAACAACATTTTATTTCCATAAAAAACATTCCAATAAAAACATTCGGTAAAACTTAAACATACACAGCTTCAGCACGATGGCAGGCGGCGGTTTTAAAGGCTTCTTCAAGTGTCATCTGTCTCATTAACATAGGTTTCTGTCTAAGCAATTTCTCTTTGATTGAGTAAATTGCCATAATCTCTTGCTCCCTGATAAATGAACATTGTTCAAGGTCAGCAATTAACTGATCACACATTTTCACCATATCGTCAATGGGGACTTTTTCAATTGTGTTCACTAACTTATTGTCATCATCACTACTATCCTCACATTTACCTGTACAGGAGCCCATATTTAAAACCATTTCAGCAATGTTCCCATCGCTTAAGGAATGCACGGCAGGCACATCATTGTCAGTGTTCAGTATTTCTTCGATGTCAGCTTCATGTAATTTATTTATGCTTGCGTCCAATAAATTTTGTGCGTAAGTAACAAGGCTTGCTATCTTTTTTTCTTCAGTGAAAAGAAATCCTTCAAACTCTTCATCTGCAGGTATATTTCCAAGAAACATCATTGTAGGTCAGAGTTTGTTAATGTTACTTTATCAACATCATTCCAAGCATTAGCAACTGCGTAAATGGCATCCTTAAGACTAGACTCTTTCAGGAAGTCTTGAATTCCTACCCCTCTGTTGACTGCAGCAAGCATACTGTTTAAAAAATAGTCTTTATACTTGCTCTTCATGGAACATAATTCCTTGGTCACAAGGCTGTAATACCGATGTCACATTAGGGGCCAAGTAAATATCAAAAACATTACTTTTTACAAGCTGTTCAGCAGGGGGATGTGCAGAGCAGTTGTCAAGGAACAATAAAATTTTACACTTTTTTTCTTCCAGTCCAGCTTGTCTGCAATGAGCTCGTGCTGCTAGTACGAAGTGTTTACTGAACCTGTCAGAAAAAATTTCTCACGTTACCCATGCTTTCTTGTTTGCATAATAATGCATAGGCAAATTGTGTACACCTTTAAGACATCTCTGATGTTTGCTTTTCCCAGTCATTGCTGCGGGCACACACAAGGTGAAATTGGCAATGACACACTCAAGAATAGTTAATCTGTCTTTAGTTTCCTTAAAACCCGTTGGTGCTCTCTCATTAGCCTTTGCTAATGTATTTCTCGGGACATAGGGCCAGTAAAGAGCTGTTTCATCAGCATTGTAAATTTGTTCAGGACTAAGGCTTTTGTCAGATATTAGCTTGGCAAATTCACCAACATAATTTTTAGCTGCTTCATAGTCAGTAGATGCCTTTTCGCCACAGGTTTTCAGGTATTTCACACCATTACGCTGCTTAAATTTCTGCAGCCAGTCTTCTGAATATTGATATTCACCTTTAATGTTCAGTTCTCTGGTATTTTCGAGTTTGCTTCATGACCATCAAACCAGTCAGTGACATACGTTCATTTCTTTGTTGTTTAATCCACTCCATCAACACATGGTTAAGGTCTTCATTTTTTGCCCTGAGTGTTTTCCTATTTTTCATTAGTTGATGGTCATCACTGTCACTATAAAACTTCAGTAACTTGTTTTTCTGTTACTTCAAGTCATAGACAGTGGTAATTTCGACACCATTTTCTTCAGTAAGATGCCGCACAGCTACACTACGATCACGCTTCTGTAATATTCCACTTTTTGCGTTATTGATAATGACAGATGCTTCTTTTTCTTTATATTATTGTTAGCCATGCATGTACTCTTTTTGACATTTTCACTTGAAAGTTAAACAATTTAGCACAGTAAAAACAATACACAACTGTCACTTCTGAGTGCTGGGCCACACCGCCATGTGGGTCGAGTGTGTGCAGCCTTCGCCTGCCAAGAAAACCCTGTTATGTTATGCAGATGTTACTGACGCTGCATGCTCCATGAAAACCTTTGGTTTTCAGAACTTTTTGGTTTTTGGATGCTCAGATAAAGGGATACATACCTGTATTAAGAAATCCGAATCAAACTAGATATGAGTTCAAATTCTTTTTGACTTCGCCTGCTCTTGCATATCTTGTCCAGACAGTGCAACTTGTATGTTATTTTTGACCTCTATGGCCTAGGCCTCCTGGCACGAGTTGTGAAAGACACTTTGTCCTCAGACTACTTTCTGAAATAGGTGTGATTCTTCATATTAACTGTTCAATAATGTCTTGAACGATTGTCATAAATATCCATATTACTCTGCTTCTCAGATTTGAATTTTTGCTATTGTGGTTTGTATAAATCTAAAGCAAGAGAAGATCACTGCTTTGAAATCAATTTGACAGACCTTATTTTATATCTAGTTCAAGTCCCATGGTGTTTCACAAAGGGAGTCAAAACAAGCCTTGTGTTGATGTTAAATTGTGAGCCTGTAGATCTAATTCAGCCCACATTTAAGCTGAATGAACTTAATAATAAGTATTCTGTAAAGTAAAACAACTTGCTGCAATTTAGAAAACAAAACTGGAGTGTAGCAGTTTCTCTGCAGTATACGTAGAGGCACTAGGAGATAAAACTGAAGCACTGTATAATGCCACTATTGGTGGAATAATGTAACCATAACACAAGTAGTTCACATAGACCAATTCCAATAACTTCCATTGATAATCTATTAGCATAGGAAATATATATATATTATATATGCATTTCACATAAGCATTATCACATATAAATTGACGCTGTCTCAGAGAAGGATCCATTAGGCGAATTAGCTAATTGCTTGAGCTTGGCCAAAGAGTGGCAGTGGTACAGAAGCTGATGAGTTTAGTGAAAGAAGAATAGACATTGCCATTTAAAAATATGAAATGCTATCAAAGAAGTGCGAGAGAGAGAGTGAAACACAAAGTAATCTTATTTTTCCTTTGGATGCGATGTTGAGTCAAGGCCACATCTGCCTCCTTGGTTGGATATAAAAAATCCCATGACCATTTCAAAGAGGAACAGGCAACTATACCTAGCGTTGTGGCCAAAATATATCCCTCTGGCATCATAAAAACAGATTACCTGGTTAATACCACATTAGTATTTGCAGGAGCTTGTTGTAAATTGACATCTATTTACAAGTGATTACAGTTCAAACATATAACATTGTCTTAGACACTGAGATGTTGATGGCTATGGAAAGCATTATACAAATGCAAGTTTTTCTTGTTTTTCTAAACAAAGTGTACACCAATAGGATTTTTAACATATTGCATGATTATATACTCCTGCATTGACAGCTATACTTCCTTTTTAGTTGGGTTGTATTTGCTGGCAGCAGCCAGCACTTTGTGCCGATTGTGTGGTGATATTCATCTTGAAAGATTAACAATTACGGCATAATCAGAGTGTGAGTACTAAATTACATAATTTGTATATTTTGTGACTCTATGCAAAGCTTACAGTCATGTTGCAGAATTTTTGTTGATACCCTGGCCCACTTACGTACATGAAATATTTGAAATCTTAAAAGTAAGGTTTTAAGCATTATATTTGAAATGTAAAATAAAAAATCAACAATAATTTATTTTACAGCTCGCTGCAATAAAACTTGCCCGCTATGGAGAGGACCTCCTTTTCTATCTATACTACATGAATGGAGGAGATGTCTTGCAGTTACTTGCAGCAGTAGAGTTGTATGTCCTTTTTAAATGTATCACTTTATTTGAATGAAAATTTTCTGTGGCCTAACTGACATTAAATTCTGTTGATCCTTATTTACAATTTTAAAAAAAAGTTGTCATGCAGCAGTTTGTTTGTTGAATGTGTTTAACTTAATTAATACTTGTGTCTTTTCTCACAATATTTTTCTTGTTATAAATGGTAGATTTAACCGAGACTGGAGGTACCACAAAGAAGAGCGAGTCTGGATCACCAGGGCCCCAGGAATGGAGCCAACAGTAAAGACCAACACCTATGAAAGGGGGACATACTATTTCTTTGACTGTCTTAACTGGAGAAAGGTTGCTAAAGTAAGAGCTGATGCGCTAATTGATTTTATATAATACAGAAATTATTTGATTGTAAAGGAGCCAGATAAATTACTAACTTGATGTTTCCTTGAGATTACGTATCATCTGTTTGCTGGAAACAACCAATGTGTTTTGTATACAACATTGTGTATTTTCTGCCCAGCAAATTTGGTCTGTGGTTCTCAATAATAAAGATAGCTGAAATAGCCTAAATTTGTGTGCTGTTGTTTTAACCCTTGAGACTGTTGAATGCTGTAACACCTTCTGTACTCTCAAGGCTATTACCTTTTTGAAGACTTCACCTCATGCACACTGGACCCAAATGTGCAGCGTAGAAGGGTGTGATTGGCTTACTGTAGCTATGCAGTAACTGATTTTAGTCAATTGATTTTATTACATTAGCCTGTTTTTATTCGGTGTCATTTCATGCTAAATTGTAGTGACAATATTACAATGAATCTACTGATAGTTGGCTACAAGATATAAATGTTATTTTTGCAAGTTAAACAAGACCTGTTTAATGGAACATAGTCTGTATTCATATTTCACCCAGACCCATTTTATCTGCCCCCTTGTGCTCAGTTTTATGTAAGGATACTAAACAGAACTTTAGTATTGCTGAAAAAGACAAATTAATAAAGTTTGGGTCATGCATTTATCACATTTGCAAGAATACCAGTTTTAAGGGGAGCAATATTATATAATGAGAAGAGAGTGCAGATTTCTTGGCAAGTGAACTGCATCTGCCAAATAGAATGCACCAGTTAGGTTTTGACCAGAGTCAACATGCCTGGCTTCAACTTAGTCAACTGCTAAGCTTTGTTTATTAGTCAAAGGATAAAGGGAGAAGGAGGATGAGAGTACATGATCATATTGAATTACCTACTTCTCCTATTTTCTATGTTCCTATCTAACTGATGCAGTCTCCATGGCAATATCTCTGCTGATCAGAGTCTAGTTGCCAACACTTCTCATACATTATAAAGTATTATTCCCGTTTACTTTAATATTCTTATAAATATCCTGATGAGTGCTAGATGGATATCTATTACAAGGTGTATCTTGTTTCAACAATATTTAAGTTAATATGAAACAAAGACTGCAGATGCTGGAAATCTAAAACGAAAACAAATTGCTGGAGAATCTCAGCAGGTCTGGCAGCATCTGTGGAGAGTAAGCAGAGTTAGCATTTACTTTGCTTTCTCTCCATAGATGGTACCAGACCTGTTGAAGTTCTGCAACAATTTCTGTTTTTAAGTTGGTACTAATTACTTAGATTGCATTTTTACTTTTTCTTTCAAACTTTTTAATAATGTTTCCATAATTTTCTTATGTGATTCCTCCATCCTCCTGTTTCACATTGACTCTATGAATCTATATCTAGGCTTATAGAGACGTCCAGCACGGAAACAGACCCTTTGGTCCAACTTGTCCGTGCCTACCAGATATCCCAATCCAATCTAGCCATGTTTAAATTCTTCTGTTCATTGAGAGGGATAATTTGGAGTTATTTGTTTTTTGCCACTGGCTGATTGCATAATCTTACCTGATCCTGATTTATTGAAGAGAAAACACTTGAGCCTGTCTAGGCAATTTAACTTTATCTGACTGTGTTAGCTTATTGTGGGGAGTAGGCCAATAATTACAATGTGGCCAATCACCTTCGGTACCAGAAGCTCCAGGTTCAAGAACAACTCCAGAACAGCACAAAAGAGTTTTAAAAACATCAAATTATTTACCTAAATATTGAAAAATAAAAATAGAAATTCAGCTGTACTTGGAGGTAATTGCTAAGTATTTTACTTATGCTGATTGTGATGACATATTTCAAACTACTTAAATGTCACACAATGGGTTTTGCACTTCATGTCAAATGCAGATCATGTTACTATCTAAAAGACTTACTCAAATGACTTTTGGCTAGAGGCATAGTTTTGATATTGCGTTTAAAGCAGAAAATGGATTGAATCACCAGGATCAGATCTCCAGAGTATTACTTAAAATCTAGATGCCCAATATAATCAAAGCAAAAATAGCTGTCTGTCCCTACAAGCATACTGTTTTCACATGAGTCCCCAATTTCAGTGTCTGACCAATGAAAACTAAACTATTGTGCTGCAAATTCCATACAGTTCAAAAGAAGAAAGCTGACATGTTGGTAATGATAATGAGAATATCTTAAAGGCTGATTTATACCACACATTCAGCACCTGCCCAATTTAGGAAGTGCAATATATTTGTTGTTACCCAGAAAAGAAGTTGGGAGCGAATCAGTTTTCTTTCAAAGGATATATAGTTGTGCACAGCTTCAGTTTTAGATTGGTTAAAGTATAACAACATTTTGCAACTCTCCAGTAGTCAACTAACTGATCTCCATGCTAAAATATTAATGTTTTGTAATAAACAGCTGGCAGGATAATGAAAAGTTTTGTGGAATTTGGCAGCTACTGAGTAAGTCTTCAGAATGCATTGGAGTGTCATACAAAACTTTTGTTTCACTGATCAAACAACAATACCAGCATCTAGTATAACTCAGCACCTTTTATTCACATTTTCAAAGTTGTGTATATATTTGCAGTAAAGGGATAATTTATTGAAGTTTTCACAAACCATTGAAATAGTTTTATTCCAATTAGCTCTATTAGTTAGAATTAAATAGTTTGCATATTAAAATACTAGAAAATCTTTAGAGTTTAAGGAAAACAAAATTCTGAGACCAAAAGTTCTTTTAAAATTTGACTGTTGTGTGAATTATATCTGTAGCCTTCAATCTAGGAGACAGCTCTCTACAGATCAAGTGGTATAAATCAGAGTTGGCAGTTGCAGTATACTTCAGGCACTGGATCTTTATCAGTGAAGGCACGTGCAGTCAACCAATGTTTACTGAAATTATAGGTCTTTCCTTTTTCGATGAATTTCTGATCACAAGTTCCAGATTCCCATGAAGTAGCTTTGGATTACCTAAAAGCATTGTGTAGTAATTTGTGGATCTGTGTTCAATTTGAAGCGATAATACAAACCATTTTTAAAACTACTCTGACTGCTTTATTCAAGCACTGTGGCAATATCAATCCATCACTGTTAATGCCAAACACCATCTGTTCCACTGAGTTTTCACCACATTGAAAATCCTTCCCTCTATAGAATGAACTCCCCAAAATGGCAAGAAAATCATATGTTGGTGATTATACATGATATTTTGAAAGGAAAATCATCATTTTAGTACAATGGAATTATCTTTAAAATGCAATACTAACAAAACTTCATTTGGTAGTACAGTAATGGAGTCAGAGTTACACAGCATGGAAAATGACTTTTCGGTCCAACTCATCCATGCTGACCAGATATTCTCAATTAATCTAGTCCCATTTGCCAGTGTTTGGCCCATATTCCTCTAAGCCCTTCCTATTCATGTACACATCCAGATGCCTTTTAAATGTTGTAATTGTACCAGCCTCCCCACTTCCTCTGGCAACTCTTTCCATACATGCACCACCCTCTGCATGAAAAAGTTGCCCCTGAGGTCACATTTAAATCTTTCCCCTCTCACCTTAAGCCTATGCCCTCTGGTTTTGGACTCTGCTACCCTGGGAAAAAAAACCATGTTTATTCGCCCTGTCCACACCCTTCATGATTTTTTTAAACCTCTATAAAAGTCACCCCTCAGCCTCTGTCGCTCCATAGGGAAAAAAAGCCCCAGCCAGTTCAACCTCTCCAATTGCTCAAATTCTCCAATCCCAGCAACATCCTTGTAAATCTTTTCAGAACCCTTTCAAGCTTCACAGCATTTTTCTTAGAGCAAGGAGACTCAGAATTTCAATTTTCTGTGAACCAACATTTTATTAAAGCTTTTCATCATGTACTCATCAGGACAATTCATAAGAATACCAATTCAAGGGGAAGTCAACATTTATACTTCATGAGAGGAGAAAAGAGACTCTTATGCAATATAAATGTTGGCTTTCCCCTTGAATTAATATCTAGTGAATTGTCCTGATGAAAAGCTTTGACAAAATGTCTTCAGAATTACTCAAATGCTTGCTTTAATTCAAAGAATAATGTGTACTTGTTACAATGTATCATCGTGTTTGTTGTTGTAGTGAGTAGGACAGAACAGATCACTAATTTTAACAAAAGTTTCTAAGAGGACTATTTTGTTGCAATGGAGTATGCGGTGAATGCCAATAATTCAGAAATTGAATGTATGCAGAGATATTTAATAATGTCTATAAAATGCAAGCTGTTTTCTTAAGCTGGTTGAAATGTTGTAATTTGTTGCTTTATTTCCTGTCCCCAGGCCCATATTCAGGATTCCCTCAAATCTGTTCATTGTTACTCTTCGATCTATTTGGTGGACATCTGAGACTTCATCCACTGATAGATTTTCACACTCATTTTATATAGTGTCTTTCACGACTTCAGTATTCCAAGTACTTTTAGCCAAAATAGTGCTTTGGAAATGTAGTAAAACTAGTTACTTGAGATTCTACAAATAGAGTTAAATAGCTTGATGATCCATTTTTGACCATCTTTGGTTGATGAATGAAATTTTCAAAAGATCTAATTTTCGATGGGAGAGTGGGTGAACATTGCATTCGAAAGACAGTACTTGCGGTGGTATAGCATTACCTTATTCCTGCAGTGGATCTAGCTGCTGAAGTTGGGTGTCTTCAATAGATCTTCGAGGAGAAAGTGAGGACTGCAGATGCTGGAGATCAGAGCTGAAAATGTGTTGCTGGAAAAGCGCAGCAGGTCAGGCAGCATCCAAGGAACAGGAGAATCGACGTTTCGGGCATCAGCCCTTCCTGAAGAAGGGCTGATGCCCGAAACGTCGATTCTCCTGTTCCTTGGATGCTGCCTGACCTGCTGCGCTTTTCCAGCAACACATTTTCAAGCTCTGTCTTCAATAGATATCATTGAGGTACTTTCATTGGGTTAAGTCTGACACCTGATAGATGCTGATGAACTCCAGTTGCTATTTTTGTACTTTCAGACTATTTACCCTCCAGCAACTTTTCTCCAGCTTGTGATGGGAGAGTCCAGAGAAATAATTTTCAGTTTCCAACCAAAACTCTGTTCCCTTATTTTTTCATTTCCCTCCATGACCACACTCTTATGCTATTCTAACAAGTTATTAAATCACTTTCTTTAATTCAACAACAACCTAGCTGCTATCAAATTCCATCAATAAAATTGTTCACTTCTACCCATACTTCAGCCACCACATTGCTGAAACCTTAGGATATGTTTTGAGAGCAGCAGGCTTGCCTATTTTGACAATGCTGTCAGCCTCACTTTGAACCATCCAAAATTTTTCCACAATTGAAACACCATCACATGTACCCTGTCCTTTATTATCCCTCCTTTATTGTGTCTAAATCATCCTCTGCCCAAATTGTTGCCAAATTATATCAGTTGCATATTTCCACAAAACAACTCCAAAATCTTTGTCTTTGTATATAAATGTTTCTGATATTGGGCCCCTACTAATGAGACATTTTAGAACTGTAGTCCTTTTTGATAGAATTTCTACCTTTTTTTTCTATAGCTACTACTTCCACGTTAAAGTTTGCCTCACCAGTGGCATTCTTTAAATTTAAATTGGGTTTTGTATATCTATATACTGATGTTGGCATCTAAGGATGTATGCTGCGTCTTGTTTTCCTTTTAAATGGATGTTTGCTGCCACATGGCTGACTGTTTGTTTCTTTTTGCAATTTCAGGAGTTCCACCTGGAGTATGATAAACTAGAGGAGAGACCTCATCTGCCGTCATCTTTGAACTACAACCCTGCTCAGCAAGCCTTCTAAAGACTTTAACTGTTCATGGGGTATGGCTGTCTCAGCACAATACTCAAACTGCAGAAACCGAAGTGGCTCAGGCATCCTGGTTTTTATTCTTTGAGGATCTGGCAATTGGCTCATGTGGATGGATCGACATTTTGAAGTCCTGCCTTAGTAATTATGTGCTGCCCAACACAACTGAATTTGTATTTTTTTGTTTTTTTTTATTATTTTGAGCAGGGTATGTTTAAAAAACGACACACAAAATAATTTCAGCCTAGAGGCAGATTTTGTTCTGCTGAAGGACAAGTGGACCGACAACATTTTCATTGCTAAATTTCCAAAGTGTAAAAATTTAAAAAGTTTGCATTGTCCATTGTAGCATTACTGGTAATAATAAAAAAAAATGTTTAGTGCATTTTTATGTGAAGATCCTCCTTGTATTTCATTTGGAAAGATAAGCAGCCTGCATTTGATTTGTTCATTTTACTACCCCTAATGTTTTTGAATGGCATTTCTGCCAAGTTAAATGCAAGAACATTTGACTGTTTAAGTGAATGTTATTGCCACGACCTCTGGACATTTTCCACGGTTGTGTATCACTGGGCTTCATCTTTCCAGAATGAGCAAAACACTGTCCAGTCTTTGTTACAATTTTGTAATAAAAGTGTACATTTTTTTAATTTTTGGACATCACATGAATAAAGATATGTATGTACGAATGTGTATATATTATATATATGACATCTATTTTGGAAAATATTTGCCCTGCTGTACCTCATTTTTCGGAGGTGTGCATGGATGCAATACATGAAAACAGGACATTTCGGGAACTGCTGAGCAGGGGACCGCTGTGTCGCCCTGTGCACTTAAGGGCCAGATTTTCAGCAGCCAAGGACATCCATACCCAATTGAACATGATGGGACTTCAGGAAGTGAACTGAGACAATTCACAATGGCTGGTTGAACAGCAGCATTTCATAGGAAAAAAAATTAAAAAAAAATCAATCTTGTATTTTCTGACCACATTAAAGCTTCTTCTCTTTGTAATAAAGTAGAAAAGCTGTCCTAACTGCAGTGTTGCCTTTAATTTGAAATTGCTATACAATGTCTTTTTTAATTTGTGGCATTGATTATAATGATAGAATTTTGAATTATTTGTTGAAATGTCCACTTGAAGAGTGGTGTCTTAAACATTTTGCTCACTAGATTGTACTACAACAGGTAAGTGTTTTGGTTTTGAATCTGTTGTGTGCTTCATTTATAAATTTATAAACAGCCGTGAGAATCTTTAAAATCGAAAGTACAGCCACTCATTATACTTTAATGATTATTTTGTATGGTATAGGTCTGTTTTAGCTCAGGTATAGCCCCTAATCTTTTTGGGTTTGAGAAATCCTTTGAGACATAGAACACTATATTTAGGACTTTAAATATTGAAGTGGGAGAATGTTTACTTACTAAGTATACTTTTGCTTAACTGCTCCATACAATCTTTTAGTGCTCATCCACTGAAGAGTCAGAACTGTTAACTACTGAGACTCAACCACAAAAGGCATTAGTATGCATTACACAATCCTATCAACATGCAGTAGTTCAGGAGCAATTAAGGTAGGCTGTTGTCATTTTTCCTGAGAAGGGAAACTAGTTACCTTACTGAATACTTGCAAAATTTTTGTCGCATCTTTTTAGAAGTTGATTTAGATTTAGATTTTTGCCTTAGATTTTTGTTTATACCCTACAGTAGTATTGATCTCTAAGTTCTTGTATGTTACACACTGGTGTAAACAGTCATATCCGTGTCTTTACTATTTTAAATGGTTCCATTTTTACCATCTTGCAGGAACAGTACCTGAAGTCATATTTGTGCAGTGTTTTGTGAATGCATAAATATTCAAAATTTAGATGTCAAATTATTAAAGAATGGCCAAAGCAAATTTTCACCCTTCTAAAAACAAACTTTTCACACAAGATATTATTATAAACAAAGAATTGTAACATATCAATTCCATCAGTCCAAATCGTGGTTTCGTTCTGTAAATTTTGCATTTCCCCCTTTAATTTTTCTGTATATCAACAGGTGTACTTCAGTGCATGCACCTAGTTTGATTTCTGCAGTCCATTTCTTTCTGTTCCTGTAACATGAAAGAATTCCAGCAAATCTTGGAGCACTCAAACTTCAAAGTTTAGCAAGTAGTGAAATGTTCAATTTCTGTGATAGCATTTTCATGTAAGTGTAAAATGGGTTAAAAAAATTTAAAATGAAGAGATCACTTCATTTGTACTCCTAGTTACATTATTTAGAAGCAACGGATTAAGAGTACTTTTAAGAAACTGCATTGATCATTAATTTACCTCTTTTTAAGCAGGGCCAGGATGGGTGATAGTAATGACAAATTAAACATCCAAATTGCTAGTTTAACAAATCACCTTAAAGACTTACATTAGACTTCTAATGGGAAATTTGATATCATTCACAAAAGTCAGATTGGATATTTCAGCTTCAATTGATCCTGTTAATTCAATAATTGTAAACAGGCATAATAAATGAATGATTGCAATAGTATTCATTTTTTTAAAAAATCTCCCATGCAATAAGCTAATGTCAACTGAATTTTAGTAATTAAATTGCTTTGTGTAATTTCTCTAGTTCAAGATTGCTATGCATAATCGATTACTAAATTTAGTAACCTGAAATCAAAATTTCAAAAATTTGTAGACTCTTTGGAAAGATTTAAAAAATTAATGCATAGATTAAATGAAAGGATTATATTCAGTCTCCCTGTCATAGAGACTGCCACAACTGTTCAACAATAAAGATACTGCCAGATGTAAATTTTCTATGCTGTCCTCATTAGATTTCATGAGGTATTTTACTTTCTTCTCATTTACTTACCTTGACTTATTGGTTTTTTTTTGAAAATTTGAAATATTCTTCAATTACTTTCTCACAAAATTCTTAATTTCAATGAAGTGGAAGCAGGCAATAGTGACATTTTCATAATGATTAGTGCGATTTCCAAAGTTGAAAGAACTTTGAGAAATAGCTTAAAAGATGTTTATAGAAAGAAAAGCACAGCTTTTTTAAAAAAAGTGAGAGGTAGCATTATTTGTAGCAACAAATGATCATGGTCCAGCTATTTTTGCTTTCATTGTGTTTTTCAAACATAAGTGCATGCCTCTTTTGTTGCTGACCCAAATCGGTACACAAGTATAGTGACTACATAAATATCTCTTTTTCCAATTTTTAAAATGCCGTTTAAACATTGCAGGTACAACAACACAAGGTAAGTCAAACAAACTATTTTAATTGCTTTTTTGAAATGGTTATTCTCTCAATTAGTAAAGGCATCTTGTATAAATTGAACTTCCACCATCTGTGGATGCAGTTCCTTGGTTGTAATAATTACAGAACGACATTTTAGGTAAAGAGGGACTTGCATTTGTGTAGCAATTTCACAAAGCGTTTTATACCCAGTGAAGTTTTTTTTAAAAAGAAATGCAAGTTATTGTTTTAACAAACATAGCAACCAGTTTATATGGAATATTGTCCCACAATCTAGAGTGTGGTAATGTCTAGATAACATGTTGGTTCAGAGGTAAATATTGATCTGGATATCCGGGAGCACTCCCCTGCTCTTGCACAGAAACAATGGAGCAGTGGGCCATTCAGCCCCAAGAGCCTGTTCTGTCATTCAGTTCATGGCTGATCATCAACCTCAAAATCATTTTTCTGTGTGACTCTCATAAATCCATTAATGTCAATAGTATCTCAAACTATTGATCTCTGTCTTGAACGTACTGTATAACAGAGTTTCCATAATCTCCACAGATTCAGTGCCCTTCAGATGAGGAAATCTTATCACATCTAAGTCCCAATTAGCTTGACCCTTATTCTGAGACTGTTCCCATCTTCCATGGCCTGGGAAACCCTACCCTATAGCCCTTTTAAGAATAAGTTTCAACAAGATCATTGTCATTCTTGTTAACTCTACAGAATTCAGGCCTCATAACCTCAGAGGACTTTTGCACCATATCACGAATTAGTATGGTAAACCTACGTGTCCCTCCCTCTGATTCGGCAGAATACTCCCAGGTGCAGTCTCACTAAGGTCCCATACAATTGATGAAAGACATCTATATGAAAATTCCTTAGATCACGTATTTGCCTTCCTAATTGTTTGTTACACCTGCATAAGAAAACATTCCAGTCTCTTACCATTTTTTTAAAAACCCTGCACTTTAGTCATCCACAGTGTTTCATTATGTTTTCGCTTAGTCACTCAACTTTTTCCATAATTCCTTCAAGTATGTTTGCATTCTCCTCACACCACACATTTACACCTATTGTAATACCAAAACCAAATTTAGGAATATCAGTTTGTTCAGAGATTCTTTCCCACACCTCTAGAGCAGGATTTGAACCAAGATGTCCCAAAGGTAGAGACATGACCACTGCACAGATGCCCCCATCAAAATTGATACAAGTTGTAACCAGCTGGGCCCAAATGCTATTATCTGCATTTTACAACTAATGGGCCATTTATTTCTTCAGTTTTCTTTCCATTAACTAACCTTCAATTAATATTAGTATGATTAAAGTTACAATTTAATTGTAATGTGTATGTACAAGGTGATGACATACTTGTCATGTCACAGGACTAAACTTCCAGAAACCCAACTTATGGTCTAGAGGCATAGGTCTAAATCCCATCATAGCAGATTATGAAATCAGAAGTCCATTTAAAAATGGAGTTAAAGTTGGCCAAATGTGACTTATAACAACTGTCGGTTGAGGGCTCTTGTGGTGCAATGATACTGTCCCTACCTTGGGCCAGAAGTCCTTTAAGTTATCTATCCCATACCATGTAATCCAAATCAGTTCGTTAACTTGTATGGGACACCATACTCACCGGTCCCTTTACCCTCCTCCCCATCACCAAGCAACTCTTACCTAATTCTGAAAATATGTGCTCTTGATTTGATATGCAAACTTCACATCAAATATTGACCTATTTGCTGCATGTTTAAATTCACGCCGATTTTAGGGTGAAAATCTCCGGTTTGTAAGAATTTAAGAGATGTGAAGTGGGCGTGCTGTTCAACGTTCACAGTGAACAGCCTAGAATTTAATTCCTGAAGGCAGTTGCCGTTATACTTAATCTGACACGAACCAACAGCCTCGTTCGGGACCAGGGGGAGCTACTCTAGTGAAGTTAATAGACTTGGTATCGAAAATTGAGCTGCACGAACATTAAGCCCAAGTTTAATATCAGACTATTAAGTAGGTAATTTGGTTTTGATTTGAAGTTCGTTAGCAAAGTACTGTTAAAGGAAATATTAATGTTATTGATATTCTCTGATAAATGTTATTGCGTGCATTCCTGAATACCTGTGATTGATACTTCGGAGGAAATCAACCTTCAAGATGTCTGGACAGAAGAGTAATAAGGAGCGAGCTATCGGCTATGGAGAGCATCATAGGAGCTCGATTCTTGTGTTCGCCTTCCCCAGAAAGGGTCACTGATTTGAAATGATTTGGACGACAAAGCTGATAGGAGAACTGGTGCCAACAAAGGTCTAACTGCTGCTCGAGCTTTAATATTCAGTCGTTAGTTAATTGATGGGGTCATAATTAACATTTTAAAAATCCTAACCCCACTTAAATACGGCATGCTCTACACTTCTTCACTCTGGTTGATGTATACTGAAAATAAATCTAGGGCACCCAGATTTCCAAACCAACTTAAATACGATCGAAGGTTATATCGTTCGATAACCGTAGACAAGAATGGAAAGAGATTGTGTTGGGTAATGAACATAATATCACCCCTCATCCAAGTTTAGGACTATAACGCACAGATTCAAATGAAGCGGAATTACTTGGAGGTAAGCTGCTGGCGGAAGCGAAGACACTCGGTCATGTCCCCGTAATCTCGATATTCCTCCTATTTTGATTTACATATTTTTTTGCTACAACTCATCCGCTAAAGTTTTAAAAGTGAATAGTATAGTCATAATGGGCCTAACAACCCCATGTATTTGTAATCTCTGCAGTTCTAGTTTCAGATATTAACTTGTGACGAAAATAAATGACTCAAATCAGTCACGTTCGAGACTCTCACCTGATTAACCATTCTTCACGCGTGAATCTTACCATAGACATCACTGATCAGCTGAAACCCTTCACCTGGACTTCCAGCTGGAGTTGTGACCTGGTGATCGGGGACAGGTAGTCTAATCAACTATTTACCCTCAGTAAATTTAGTAGTGTATATTTTTGTCTGAGCCAAACTAACAGCTGCATGTTTATTCAGATTAATCCACTGCTTTCTTGGATTCATGTTTATGTTTTTACAATAGAACACTGGAGCTGTTTTAATATGGCTTTGGATTTACCTCCCCTCGATAACAAGTGCATAAACCAGCTTGCTCGCATTACAGACTTTTGACTTATGTCAGCTAGAAGGCAAAGTCAGAAATTGGCTGGAAGGAAGTTGTACCTTTTTTCGAGTAACGGTGTAGATGTAACCAGCAATGGCAAGTAAATAATGAGTAAACATTCCTACGTGAGATTTTTATATTTTATATTAATTCCTGCAGTTATGTAGTCAGCTTTGTTTAATAGTGTACCTCCAGTATGAATACTGTTCTCGGTAACAACTCAAATTACTGGATTAGTGGTGCTGGAAGAGCACAGCAGTTCAGGCAGCATCCAACGAGCAGCGAAATCGACGTTTCGGGCAAAAGCCCTTCATCAGGAATAAAGGCAGTGAGCCTGGAGCGTGGAGAGATAAGCTAGAGGAGGGTGACGGTGGGGGTGGGGAGAACTCAAATTAGCTTTACTTTTGTAATGTTTCCTTGGTCCTTAACGAGCCAATTAAAACAAGTGAGCATTTTATTCCTGATGAAGGGCTTTTGCCCGAAATGTCGATTTTACTTGCTTCTCAGATGTTGCCTGAACTGCTGTGCTCTTCCAGCACCACTAATCCAGAAATAAGTCCCTTCGCTCCAATTCAGTTTCAACAGCTGTTGTCAAGCCTGCAACCATTCCTGCAATGTTTTTATTCTGAATTTCCAGCACCTGTAGTGTCTGTGTTTAGTTTTACTGAAAGTTTATACCGGATTACTGTAGACATTATGAAATACGCTTTTTTTTGTATGTACTGTTCTGCTGACCAAATATTTCTAAATATGACCAAATATTTCTAAATTTATTCCTTTTTGTTATGGCATTTCTATGCATTTTCTTTCTAATTTCAACATGTAATATTCAAAATCGAACAACCCCAACCTTTTCTGAGGAAACAAGTGTTCAGAATGTATCAGGTATGTTAGTAGCTTTTCCAAATGGAGAATGTTCAACTGTTCCACCTCTCTAAGGTTCTGCTGTAGTAGAGCTCCGAGACTGTTGAGTAAGTTAATGACCATAATAACTGAAGATAGCTGTATGGTTAAAGCAGCGAACACTAATTCCCAGATCCTTTAAGGGTGCCTTTCCCGGGAGGGAGGGAAGAGATAAGAAAATTCTCTACTAAATCTTTTTGTATCCTGATCCCACTTCGCAAATAGTATACGGTGGAATGATGAATGTAATCGAAGTGGATTATTCCTCCAATCACTTTGATTAAATGTAAACCGAAGGGCAAACAAATAATTTATCACTTCCATCATTGAAAGGAACAGAGGTGATGAGATTCCAGGAGAGAGCCATGTCCAACACTGTGGCTACACCAGGGGGGTTGCTGACTCGATAGCAATTTCCTCCAATGAATCATCCCGCCATGTCCCAGCTGTTCTTGTCCCACTCCCCCGTCATTCCCCCCTCAATTCCCCTCATTTCCCAAACCCCTCCCACACCCCCTCAACCTACCCAACCCCGCCCCCCAACCGTCCTCAACACCACTCCTCACCCTCTCAACCCCTCGCCCCCTTCTCTCCTGCTCCCCCCTCCTCTCCTTCCCCAGCAAATGGATCGTGGACTTCCCTCTGTCTCTCCGCCACTTCTTCCTGATTTTAGATCTTACAGGGTCACCCCGGGAAAGGAGTCAGGTAAATGTAGCAGAAAATTATTTCTGGAATGACTTCCGCTGTTAAGAAATTCTTTCAGACCCTTACTTATGAAGGAGGAGAAAGTGAGGTCTGCAGATGCTGGTGATTAGAGTGGTGCTGGAAAAGCACAGCAGGTCAGGCAGCTTCCGAGGAGCAGGAAAATCGACGTTTCGGGCAAAAGCCCTTCATTAGGAAGGGTTTTGATGAAAGGCTTTTGCCCGAGACGGCGATTTTCCTGCTTCTCGGATGCTGTCTGATCTGCTGTGCTTTTCCAGCACCACTCTAATCTATTACATGCCTTACCCAATCAACGGGCTCTGTTGTGGACAGTGAGAGAACTTTTAGTACGGAACTCCATGTCCACCGTTACAGGATGGTTTAAATGCTGAATGAAACCCGGAAGCTGCAAATCAGAAACTTGTTTCTGGTTTAAATGTTGTCTTGTTGGGACATCGACTACTGTTAGCCAAACACTCCCTGGATTGGGCTGGAGTTTGGAGGGAAAGGGTTTGCTATACAACCCGACTCTGTAATGGGATGTCTCTGTCACCCAAAGGCGGATCCAGAAATGCCTGTTCCACAGGGGCCCATCATTAGCACAGAGACCCTCCCACTGCCTGGCAGCTCCGTCTGGGAGCTATGCTCCTGAGCAGAGCAGTTAGTAAACAACAGCCACTTGGAGCTATGAGCTATTTCTATCTAAGAAGCTTACCTAATCCAGATGTAACTGTCAGGATTTGCAGAGCGGCAGCGTGGCAAGAGGGAAAGCCGCACACAGCTTTTAAATTCCAAACGAAAAAGCGAACAAAATGCGGCTGTTTCCTCAGCAACAGCAGCCAAGTTATTCAAGAGTTTTAGCTACCGGTTATCGGAGCTGAACTGAGGAAAGTTTTCTGAAGCGGTTGCCCAGGGCTAAAGCCTGCACTAGATTGTGGGTGTACTGAGAGCTGGCTTTCAGTTCCCCATCTGATGGCGAAGCCCAGGGTCACCTATGAGTATTCCGAGGCGGAGGATAAAAGCATCAGACTCGGCTTCTTCCTCATAATCTCCGGCATCATCTCCTTATTCATCCTCGGGTTTTGTTGGTTAAACCCCACGCTGAACAACATGCAGTGCAAGGCTGCTAACTGCACGGTGCTGTCGCTGCGGCACATCGCCGAGATGTCTGAGTGCACTTTCACATGTGGAGCAGATTGCAAAGGCACGTCGCTCTATCCCTGTCTCCAGATCTTCGTCAACAATTCCCAAACTAACAGCAAAGCGTTGCTCCATTATGACGAACAGCAACTCATTCGAAACCCGAAGGTAAAGTGAGCTGTTGATGTATCACCTTTAAAGAGGCTTGAAATTAAGCTAGCGAAATGAACATTTAACAATGTTGTATACATTTTGCAGTTGTGTTTTACAGCATCTTATTTAGGGCCTACAGTTTCTTAAATGCATTAATTGTACTTTCAGGAAAAAAAACAACTTTTTAGTTCGTTCAGAGATTAAATCTTATTTAGAATAATATACAATCAGTAATTATTAATGTTACCTAACTGTCCAATAGATATGTACCATTATGCGTTGGTGGCAACACTGATCTCCTAAATCCCCCCCCCCCCCCCCCCCCGAGAGTTGAATACTTAATCCCAGTTGAGACTTCAACGTGCAACTAAGGATGTGCTGTCTTTTGGACAAAATGTTTAACCAATTTCCTTGTGCCCTTCAGGTGGGTAAATCCCACAGCCCTCTTCAAACACTCTCCCAGTGTTCTGGCCTGCCTTTACCAATCAAAACAACATCACCCAAACGTTATCCTTGAACTGATTAAAGAATTGGCTGCCTACATTGATAACAGTACTTCATTGATTGTAATGCGCTTTGGGAGGTCATTAAAGATACAATATAAATGCAAACCTTTTCTTCAGTAAAAGTTTTTGTTTTGCCTGAAAAACAGCTAATGGAACAAAGGCTTTAAAGATGCTTCCTGACTTTAATCAACAAGTAATTTTGTCTTTGGATAAGTCAAGATGAGCCTTTTAAAATCGCTGACCAGTTTGAGTGACATAGGTAATATGGGAATAATGCATGAATGAAGTGCTGCTATCCAATATGTCATATGTACCCTTTTCTTTAAAAAAAGTCTTAATTACACATGCTAGTACTGTAAATGTCACAGAACCCTTGATTTGAGTAAACTGTAGCTTAACTTGTCAAAATAACCAATTAATTTTTTTATATCCTGGTGTCATTCAAACGTACTTTAATCATACACAACACAGTTATATTTCTTGAAATTATTCCAGTTGTTCTACCATAAAAAAACCTACAGAAGTTCTATTAATATTGATAGTGGTTCAGCTTCAGTCCATTCAGTGGGCTGTTTTAATTTATATTTTGGTGGTGAAATGTGAAGAACATCCAGACAGTACAAAGACTGGCAATAACAGTATTTAGATGCAATTAGTTCCAATCGTGAAACATCACATGAAAACTGATATTCACCAGTTTCACTTGAATCCTTTTGTTTGGTTGGGAGAGGATCAGACCAGATGTGAAATAAAACCACACAGGCAAGAAAATAGAAATAATTATATTCCTTACTGTGTGCCAAAGAGAACTGGAATTGCCAGAGTTCCCAAACCTATTGAATAATTTTCATTCTGTGCTAGAGAGTATGGTTTTTAGATGAGGATTAGAAATTAGTGAGATACCCTTAAAATGAAATTTCCTGATGACACTTGTCCTATTGCTTTCCATCATGCAGAATATGCATTTCAGCAAAGACACTCGAAGGCCGACGGTGCCAGTAGAACTGCCTTCCTGTGTGAATCAGTGTCTTTGAAATTGCATGCTATCTTGCAACTTCTCAACAAAATAGGGCTGTCTATCTGTAAGACAGCAAGTTGCTGGAAGTTTGTGTGATACTGAATTGCAGAGAATATTCAGCATCCTCCCATTAGCTGAAAATGTATCTGACAGCAGGAGAAATAGTGATCAACCTGATATGTAGAACAATCTCATATAAAATCAAAGTTGAATACATGCAGTTAATGTTAAACCTTCCAGCTCAGCAAGCAAACCTACATCCAGAACCTCAACCTGAGCTACAAATCTCAAAACTAGTTAATTTTAAAGTTAGTTCTAATTAGTAATGCCATCTTATTGAGCCTCACTAACATGTATTCCTACATTCAGTAGGTAACACAGTTACATTTGAGTGAGAATTTGTGGATTTCCAAGTGCCTAATTGCAAATCTAGACTAACATTTGGGGCATATAAACAGAGTCCTGTGATGCTATAGATTTTGACTTTTGATGTAACATTTAATTCTAATCTTATTTGAGTCTTCTTGTGCAATTGAATGCTTATGTCCAAGATCACCAACTAGTAAAGCGAGAGAGTTCTCCTAGTGCCTAACATTAAAACACGTTGCTGAGAGAAAGCCAACTCGTCAGACAATTAATTATTGTTTGGACAATCTACCAATGAGCAAATGCCCTTCTATATTTACACCACAGGAGTCATTCCAGTTTCAAACAATTCACCATCTCCAAAATGCTTTTGAAAATTGAAACAAAGTCTAAAATCAGTACATTTTTTAAGAGTAACTTTGTAATATTTCTGTCACCTTACAGATATTGATCATTTATAAGTTGCATGCTTAGCAAAAGTTTATTACCTTTTTATATTCAATTCATTAAATGTTGTATTTTTCACACACAGCTTTTGGGAATGCCAATTATTGATGACTTACTTGTGTTTTATTTAGTCATGCCTTATAGTTTCTTGTTCCATTACATTGTCTTGGTGATAGATTTACCCTTCAGAATGTGTATTTAACATAGTCAATCCATAGTAAAGACAAATGCGCAAGTATTCATACTTGTCACAGGAAGGCAGACTTTCATTTTTCTGACTGATTAAATTAGTGCTTTGCATTTAGCAATTTGTCTTAACATATTGTTAGTTATCTTATCTGACTATGACATAAATGTATTACCAACCTTTGTTGCATAGTCAGAAATAATATTATGCCATGACACACTCATGTTTGATGTTTTACTGACATGTGAAAAGTTTGATAATAATGGATTATGGCAATAGATATTTGAAATAAATGAAGTATAGTTTAAAGGCTTCATTTCACTGTTTGCAGAGAAGAGGGGGAAGTACTTTCTTTGTGAATATTGATTTGGTGAAATAAGATTGGAACATAGACAATTTTAAACTGCCAATAACCAGTTAAACCAATTTGTCCTTTGTATTCCCACTCATTCCCTCTCTACCCTTTCTATCTTGGCTCTTTTCACCTCCCCCCTCTCTACCTTCCAGACACTTTCTTCTTTCCTTTCGTATGTTCTGTCAAGAAAGGGAAAGTTTCACTTAGTACAATAACATGCCATCAAAGACTGACAATTGTGCTGAATTTCATACATTGTTGCTGGCCTTTTAAGGTTGTAATTGGCAACTCTGCGTCCTTCTAATCTCCAGCTCTCGTTCTAAAACCTTTTTGCTGTTGGCGTGGACTGGGAAAGCTCTAATGCTTGCATGCCCATTTCTAATTCTTCTGCATAAGGAAATCTAAAACATGCATGAAGTGCCAATTAGCTCACTGATTTAGTTACCCTCAGTAGAATACAAAATATGCACTTGGAAAACACAAGTAGGTACAAACTCCAGTGTGTAGGGTATCTCCAAATTTGAAAAGAGTAAAGGAAACTCCCATCTGAGATGAAGTCACGAAGATTTCTTTTCTCACTAAGTTGGTAGTCTTGCCCACAGAATATTGGAGACAGTAAGATTATTTATTATATCTATGCATATTACCCTAAGTGACTTTATTCTTGAATACGCTTTCTCCAGGGCAATTTTTTGTTATTGTTCGGGCTCACACTGATGCTGTTTAGCAACACAGAAGGTGTTGAAGGCTGAGGGTGAAGATGTTTATTTTTTATTTTACTCTTCATTAGAGAGTCCCTCAAGGATGTGTTTTTAGCCTGGCAATCAGAGGGAAAATGGCCCGCTCTCCCTCACTCTTAAAGGTGTCTCCTCCTCAGGAGAAGGCAGAGACTGGAGCCAAGAACAGCCTCTGGCATGGTGTTACAGAATAATTCTGTTTGCAACTATTTTTGAAAAACTTTCTTGTGACAATTTCCTGTGGTTCTTATAAAGATGCCTTGGAGACCAGCTTTCTTGACTGCAGCCAGCCCAGAGCCACCTGGTTTCATAGCAGACCAGTTATTAAAGTTCTGACGTTAAATAAAAGAATTAATATTTAATGAAAGCACATTAAGGATGGAAGGGCAGTTGATGCATCATGGCTGCAGCATGTGGGAACTCCTGGTTTCCAGTGTGATCTTGGGCAAATACATCTGCAGTAAATGTCTGTGGCTTAAAGAGTGTCAGCTTGCAGTCATTGAGCTGAAGGTGAAGCTTCAAACACTGACACCAGGAAGAAGGAAAGTTACCAGGATATTTGTACCAAGAGGCACTCACACTGTTAGGGTAGGGTCTACTCTATGCTACTCTCTCCCCACCCCCACCCTCCTCTAGCTTATCTCTCCATGCTTAAGGCTCACTGCCTTTATTCCTGATGAAGGGCTTTTGCCCGAAACGTCGATTTCGCTGCTCGTTGGATGCTGCCTGAACTGCTGTGCTCTTCCAGCACCACTAATCCAGTATTTGCTTTCCAGCATCTGCAGTCATTGTTTTTACCTCTTCTGACTTAGTCAGAGACCAGACAGAGTGGCTGTAGCTAAGGCCGATGAGGGGACTGAGAGGACAGGAGTGCAGGAGCCTTTATTCAACAGGTTTGTGTGTGTGTGGGGGGGGGGAGAAATTAGTGCTTGGGTTGCGTGATAGATGAGCTGCCTGCCCATTGCACTGTGGTACAGGAAGTCATTAAAGTCTGATGAGCAGAAATGAAATTAGTGGTGGAAATGTTGGGGACAGTACATAAGGGGGATTGACACTGTTCTCTGTGGGAATGAGCAAGAGTTTACAAGCTATATTGCCTGCCCAGTGCTGGGGTCTAGAATATGTGCTCAGTGCTGAGGAGGAAAGTATAGTGGGAAAGGGAAGCTCCAGTCATCACAGTCCATGTAAATTTAACATTGTAGGCAGGATGGAGAAAGAAGCCCTGCACAGTCAGAATGAGGAGCTAGGCACTAAATTAAGAAGCAGAACTTCAAATGTAATGATAGCTGGATTTTGACCTAAACCACATGCAAATTGGCACAGAGTGACTAAGGTTAGGAAAATGAATCGTTGGTTCAAAGGCTGGCAAATCAGAAGTGAGTTTTCTGTTTGTGTGGTGCTGGCATTAGTATTGTGTGGGCTGAGCCAATGGGACAATCTACACTGGTTCCAGTATGGTTTGAATGTTCTAGTGAGCTGTGTTACCTATAAAGTAGAGAGAGTTTTGAATGAAGTGTTGAGATAAGGGATCACATTTCAGGAAAAGTAAACAAAGTGGGCGGCACGGTGGCACAGTGGTTAGCACTGCTGCCTCACAGCGCCAGAGACCCGGGTTCAATTCCCGCCTCAGGCGACTGACTGTGTGGAGTTTGCACGTTCTCCCAGTGTCTGCGTGGGTTTCCTCCGGGTGCTCCGGTTTCCTCCCACAGTCCAAAGATGTGCAGGTCAGGTGAATTGGCCGTGCTAAATTGCCCGTAGTGTTAGGTAAGGGGTAGGTGTAGGGGTATGGGTGGGTTGCGCTTCGGCGGGGTGGTGTGGCCTTGTTAGGCCGAAGGGCCTGTTTCCACACTGTAACTAACCTAATCTAATCTAATCTAATAAAACAATCAAGACAAAACAAGAAGGAAGGAATTAATATGGGAGCCAGTAAATAAACAGAAGAGGAAGGGATAGAATGTAAAAATCTCTAAGAATAAATTAACAGATAATGCTGGAGGTTGGAAATATAGGACAAAATTGAAAGCTTTGTATTTGAAACAAAACAGATGAACTATGAACGCAAATAGAAATAAACTAGTACATTTTGGATAGCCATTGCAGAGATATTGTTATAGGCTGACCTGTATTTTGACCTGAATATTAGAGGGGAATGTGACATTATGAAAGATAGGAAGCTAGGAGACAGTGGATGGGTGGCTCTGTTAGTTATTGTTATTAGCACAACATTGAGGGCAAACAAGTTCCAGAAACCCCAGAATGTAGAAACGGTTTGGGTATATTTGAGAAATAATAAAGGCAGGAACCATATGTTAGGGTGGAGTATAAAGGACAAAATAACTTGGACTGCAAAAGAAAATGGCTTTGGTCTTTCTGGTATTGAATTGGAGGAGTTTTTGCTTGGGTACTACTAGATGTGGAATAAACAGCTTGATAGTTCATGACTGTGGAGGAGATTGGAGTGGTGGTGGAGCTATAACGCGGAGTCTTTTCAACACGTGAAAACTAATACAACCTTTGTGCTTCCTTGCCTGACTCAGAACTTACTTCTCCCGTCTTTGCTTTCAAATGTCCATTTTAGCACTAAGACTGGTTAAAGTTATGCTGATATTTTGTGATTGCAATCTTGGTGTGCTATTGCTTCTCTCACTCCTCCTTCATGGTGTTTAATATCCCAACCACCTCCACCGTCTCTCCTTTATAGTTGACCTGTGATACCTACTATAGCTTGCTTCATATCTGCCTCTGCTATAATGGTTGCATTTCCCAAGGCTCCAATTTTGGTCCTTTTCTCATTACTTTATGAATGGTGACTTTATCTGAGGAATGGAACAGTTGTGCTGTAAACAGACAACATTTTAAAACAGTTCTCAACTTTGTGGTTCCATTCATGACAACTTGATCATCTGTGTTGACTTGACCATTTAGCTACTCAATCAATGACTGTGAATCATCTTTGACTAAGAACTTGCTGCTTATGCTATTCGGCTTCCACCAAAGTTTGAGTCTGACATTGCCCTCTTCCCTACCATGTCTTTCAGAGTGAGCACAATACAATACTGAATGTTCTCCCTACTTCAGAGCTGAGTATCAAGGTTTAGTTTCCAACTCTGACCTCACCAGGCCCCAATATTACTGAAACTCCTAATTTGTGTCATTGCCCCTGAGGCTATTATTTTGATTGTTTCTTTGCCAAGTTCCTGACTTCTGTGCACATCAAATTAAAGTGCGTTCAAAGTTTCAGCACCATATGTTTCTGTTGTTTTAAAAACTCACTCCTATCTCCCCAAGTGCCTTTCCAACCATTATCTCCTGTGTTAGTTTTCAAAATGGTTGTCCTAACCTACAAATCCTTCCCTGATTTTATTTAAAATAGTTCTACAACCCGTTCTGCCATTTGTTCCAAGAGATACCTTCCATCATCTACCTCATCTATTCTGCATTCCTCACACCATCTCTGTCCACTCTCCCTTGGCAAAAGGCAGTCCATCGATCTTCCATGTTGGCGCAGTCTAAGTTCCTGTTCCATAACATCTCTCCCTTTGCTTTCAAAAACTTCCTTAAAACCTACAACCGTGATCACTAGTTTTCATCTCCAACACACACACTCTTCACTGCTTAGTACCTGGTTATTTCGTCTGAAGAACTTTGCAATATTTCAATAGAGTCATGCAGCACAGCAACAGACCCTTCGGTCCAACTGGACCATGCTGACCAGGTTTCCCAAACTAAACCAGTCCCATTTGTCTGTTTGGCCCATTTTCCTCTAAATCTTTCCTATTCATGTACTTGTCCAAATGTCTTTTAAATGTTGTAACTGTACCTGCATCTATCACTTCCTCTGCCTGTTCATCCCACAAACAAACCACCCTGTGTATGAAAAAGTAGCCCCTCCGATCTCTTTTTAAATCTTACTCCTCTCACCTTAATATTCTGCCCTCTAGTTTTGAACTCCCCTATCCTAGGAAAAAGACCTTTTGCTGTTCACCTTATCTATGCCCCTCATAGATTAATATACCACTATAAGGTCACCCCTCAGCCTCCTACACTCCAGGTCAAGAAGTCTCAGTCTATCCAGCCTCTCCTTATAACTCAAATCCTCCAGTTCTGGCAACAACATTGAAAATCTTTTCTGCACCCTTTACAATTTAAGAACAGCCTTCCTATAGTTGGGCAGCCAGAACACTACACAGAAGTTGTGATGTGGACGTTTTGAGATTTTTCTTTCTTAAATGAGATTGGTAATCATTATTTAACTTCTGCTTAAAGAAAAGCCTTGCTGTAAAATTCTAAGGTTGTACAAGGAGTGATATATGGAAAATGGCAGACCTTTTTAAGATTAGAGATTTGAATTTTCAATTTGTAATTGAATGAGAAAGCAACATGATTTCATGTTCTAAGACATTTGCAAAGTTAAAAATCATACAATACCAGGTTATATTCCAACAGGTTTAATTGGAAGCACTAGCTTTCGGAGTGCTGCTTCTTCAGGAGGTTGTTAACCACCTGATGAAGGAGCAGCACTCTGAAAGCTAGTGCTTCCAATTAAACCTGTTGGACTATAACCTGGTGTTGTGATTTTTAACTTTGTACACCCCAGTCAAACACAGGCATCTCCAAATCATAAGATATTTATAGTTAGCAACATATTAAATGCAGTATTGACTAAACACTATACTGTAGTAATCTATTCCTGAAGTGACAGAACAAAATGTTTAACATTGTGGAAAACCTGTTATCAGGTACACATTTCCCTGTCTTTTATGTTGACCTCAAATTCTCCCAGAATTCAAGATGATTCTTGGCTCCTCAGGATTTACTGCTATTCTTTTTCCTTCTTAGCCTGGAAATGTACTTATGATGAAAGCATAATTTGAGATTCTCCTGCCAGCACATTAGATTAGCTAAGGTGAATCTAATCGCTTTCTTTCAACTGCTTATAAATTTGGTCTTTTCAACCAAGCATGACATAAAAGACTAAAATTCCCTGGAATTTATATCCTCATAATTTAGCAGTGACTGCTCCTAGCATTGAGTGAGTTATAAATGTTGAGTAATATAAAATCTGCAAGTGAGTTCTTGAAGGTTGGGGCAATTTGCTTGCTTGATCTTTAATCTGTGAATAGTTAATGAGAGCCTTGTAGATAACCAGTGAAAATGTGTTCTGTTTCTCACAGAAATATCCCTCGCCCTGCTGTACATAAAAGATTTTGTCCTTTCTTCTTAAGTTGTGCTCATTCATCTGTTACATTTATTCAATCAAGACTTGATTGTCATACATTATCCAATATGCTTAACATTAGCACAATGTTTTCAAGAGGTTTACACATCAGAACAGTCAACTATTATGATTTCAATTCAGCAATAGTCGACCTACCTTGGACAGTTTATCTCTGTGTAGGATGTTTTGCTCCTTCAGTATTTCTGCCTTCATCGATCATTACAGAGAACCAGCGATATTCGCTAAAAGCCCACCTTGTTTTCAAATGACCATCTTGCAAATTAAAGTTTCAGCTGCTGAGTACTAACACAGATTAATAGTTAATAATCGTATCAGTGTGTGTGTAAAACATTCCTCAATGCATTCAGTCGTGTAAAATTTTTAAAAACAATGTGCTTCTGGTGAAGCTGCCAGAAGTTTTGACCACTTTAGCATTTTCAAAATACAATATTGAGAAAGATGACCTATGCTATATACAAATTCCCATTAATATTTTAGAAAGAAACAGTTACAAAGGTATTCTATTTAGTTCAAAGGATTTGTCTCAATTTGCAGAAGCATTATGCTTAAGTGTTAAGGTTTGCATACAGATTTGTAGCTAGGGGTGCTGGTTGCCGTGCTTGTGCGTATGTTCGCTGAGCTGGGAAGTTGATCTCGGAAACAGCAGGAATGGCACCAATAAATTCCAGAAGACACAGTAGCACTTTGCAGGAGGCTCCAAAGCACTGAAGATATCACCTAGACAGGGGACGAAACGTCTGCAAATCAACTTCCCAGCTCAGTGAACGTACCCCCAACCACAGCTTAAGTGTTTTCTAAGATATTCCACAATATCAATTATTCCAATCAAATTCATTATTCTTCTCTTAATTTGTTTCTTGCCAACCAAGAAATGTCTGAAGACCTTGGACACTGCAAAGGCTTTAGGCCTGACAAGATCCTTTGTGATAGTACTGAAGATAAACACTCCACATCTAACTGAGTTGAAAAGTTTGGTGCTGGAAAAGTGCAGCAGGCCAGGCAGCATCCGAGGAGCAGGAGAATCGACATTTCGGGCATAAGCCCTTCTTCAGGAATAAGGCTGGTGCTTGCCTGAGATAAAAGGTTGGGGGTGGGGAATTTGGGGGAGGGGCACTGGGAATACAATAGGTGGAAGGTGGTGAGGGTGATAGGCTGGAGCGAGGGTGGGGCAGAGAGTTCGGGAAGAAAATTGCAGGTCAAGAGGGCAGTGCTGAATCCGGGGTTTGGGACTGAGATAAGGTGGGGGGAGGGGAAATGAGGAAGCTGGAGAAATCTACATTCATTCCGTGTGGTTGGAGGGTTCCTAGGTGGAAGATGAGGCGCTCCTTCCTCCAGGCGTCGTGTGGTCAGGGTCTGGCGATGGAGGCGGCCCAGGACCTGCATGTCCTTGGCGGAGTGGGAGGGGGAGTTAAAGTGTTGAGCCATGGGGCGGTTGGGTTGGTTGGTGCAGGTGTCCCAAAGGTGTTCCCTGAAACGTTCTGCAAGTAGGTGGCCTATCACCCCAATGTAGAGGAGACCACATCGGGTGCAACGCATACAGTAAATGTGTATGGAGGTGCAGGTGAATTTACGACAGAATTGGAAGGATCCCTTGAGGCCTTGGAGGGAGGTGAGGGGGGAGGTGTGGCCGCTTGGCACACCAGCCTCGTTCCTGAAGAAGGGCTTATGCCCGGAACATCGATTCTCCTGCTCCCCGGGTGCTGCCTGGCCTGCTGCGCTTTTCCAGCACTACACTTTTCAACTCTGGTCTCCAGCATCTGCAGTCCTCACTTTCTCCTACCACATCTAGCTGAGCCAATCAACAAGTTATTCGAGGACAATGTGCAAAGTTACCCAGATATGTCTTGTCCACCAAAAGCAGGACCAATCCAATCTGACCAATTAGCACCTTATCTGCCTCCTGAGCTACATAGTAATAGCCTATTCCCTGATTAACAGTTTGGGTTCTACCAGAGCTCAGTCACTTATGATTTCATTTTTAGACCAAATCTACAATGGATAAAAGAGCTAAAAGTGAGCGGTGAGTTGACCATGAATGCCAATGACATCAACATAATGTTGGACCAAGTGTGGCTTTCAGAGCCTTATCCAACCTAGAGTCGGTGGGAATTGTGGGCCAGGAGGTTGGGGCGGGGGAAGATGCTCTCCACTGATTAGAATCATGCATTGCATAAAAGAGGATGATTAGATTGTTGGAGGTTAAAAGTCAATCCTGTCAACGTCTTTGCTGTGATTCCAGCTGAGAGGAATACTGGATCATTCAAATCTTAGAGTGAAACCGGACCTGATAAGGCTTGACTTTGTTTACCATTGAGGTCAGCCACTGATCATATTTACATTTAACAAAAAACATTAAAGTTTATTACACTAGTGATAACAAAAAAACTACCAATTTACACTATATAATAACTATAAAAACAAAGATAGATTCAACTTCTTTAACCCGATAATAATTTTACTGACCCCCATATCTCCATGAAAAGTCACCCCATTTCCATGCTCAGCTGAAACTGCTCTAAATCTATTACAAATTATACATGTGTATCCACTCAATGCTTATTTTTAATGCCTTTACTCAAGACCCTTAAAATGGGCTGCTGAATCAATTCGTATATTGTTTAATATTAATTTCCTAAACCGATGTCTTCAACAACTTTGTAGGATGTTTAACTCTGAGAAATCTCCACAATTCCACTTTTTGGAGTTTTCTTCCTTTTGACTTCTAAGTAACTTGGGACTGCTTTCCATCAATGACCACATGCAAATAATAGCAGTAGTTATTAATTAATAACAAGTACCTCTGCTATTGTAGACTTCTCTCTCAATCTTGCTGTATTACAATCCAGAGAGGGGTTTGGGAGTGCAAAACTCAAACCACTAGGTACCTTAGCAATGGTCTCCATGGGTGGCTTACTAGATGTTTAGCTACAATCATGTGCCCTCTTAAAAATATTGTTTTGAACTTGCTGCTCAAAATTAGTTTCTGACTAAATGTCAGACCTTCACTGAACAGAAAACTAAAATTCATTTTCCCTTTTCTTTAAAATCCATATTACAAAAATCTTTACACAGGTCATCGCTACAAGCATTCATTTGGGTAGGCATAGTGTTTAATTCCCTCACAAGATTAGTACGTCATTAGGTAGGCCAGCATTTATTGCCCATTCTGAAAGAGGGACAGTTAAGAGTCAAATACATTACTATTAGTCTGGAGTCACATGTTGAGCAGACCAGGTAAGGACAGCAGTTTCCTTCCCTAGAGGACGTTAATGAACCAGGTGGGCTTTTCCTGGCAATCGGTAGTGGATTCATTGTCATCATTAGACTCTTAATTCCAAATTTTTATTCAATTCAAGTCCCACTAGCCCTTGAAACACGACCTGAGTTTCTGGGTTAACAGTGATAATACTGCTCGGCCATCACATTCCCCAATAAGATTTTAATCAACCTGTTCAGGCATGTTTTGACACCATTCTGGAGCAGGTGGGATTTGAACTCAGGCCTTCTGATCTAGTGACACTACTACGATGACTCCATAACCTTCCATGTCATCAGGTTAGATATTTTCTTGTTAACATGTTTAGTAGTATCATATACCTCTGTAGCAATTTGAACATGAGCCTAGGCCTCCTGACTCAGATATAGGTACACTACCATCGCACCTTAGGACTCCTCTCTTTGTCAGGGTTGACATTTTTTAATCATTTTGATTAGAGATGTTCTAATACACCTCTGGAGCAGGTGGGACTTACAGGACTCCTGACACTGAGGTAAGAACATTACCACTGCACTGGAAGAAACCTTTCATCAGTGTGTATATTTTTCCAAGTAAATGATGGAATACTGCTGGAATAGGTTGGACTTGGAACCAGGTCTCCTTCGGAGGTAGGAATACTACCATTGCATGACAAGAACCCCCTTTTCATCAAGATGTGTTTTCCAATAAACCTGTCCAGTGATAGCATTACATTTCTGGAACAGGTAGAACTTCAAACCAGCCCTCTTGGCTCAGGGGTAGGAACACTACCAAAACAAAGTCTGAAATAGCTAGAAAAACTTGGCAACATCTGTGGAGAGAAAGCAGCATTAATGTTTGGGGTCCAGTGACTGTTCTTAAGAAGTTCTGCTGTTTATCTTGGTCTAGCTGCCATCAGGCCACCTGATAGGACAGATCAACAATATAGACAGACAGACAATGGGAGGAGGGTTAGAGGGGAAAGATATAAAAGAGACCTAAGGGCCAACTTTTTCCACACAGAGGGTGGTGCGTGTATGGAATGAGCTGCCAGAGGAAATGGTGGAGGCTGGTACAATTGCAACATTTAAAAGGCATCTGGATGGATATCTGAATAGGAAGGGTTTGGAGGGATATGGGCTGGGTGCTGGTAATTGAGCCTAGATTGCATTGGGATATCTGGTCGGCATGGACAAGTTAGACCGAAGGATCTGTTTTCGTATTGTCTCTAAGTACAAAGCAATTGCTGGGGCCAAGGAACTGAAAAAGCAAAAAATGCTGGAGAAAATTTCAACTTTGATGTTTGGAGTTGAAATAAAATCTGAAGTGATCTAACAAATTTATTTTAGGTAATAGAAGTTGTAAATCTAAAACATTACTTTGAAGTAACTTCTCAAAGTAAGACAAGGGGGTGTCCAAACTATTCAGAGAAAATACAAGGACTAATATTACTAAAGATTGTTCAACATGTGAGATGAACTTCCAGGTAACGCAATGAAGGTAAAAAATACCTAAAACAATTCAATGTTGTCAATACAGCTCTTAAGATTTTTCTGGAGAAATTAATTAAGATGGATCTAAATATTTGCCTGACGATGAATATTTTGGAATCAACCTTTGATGTTTCTATGCCTTCAGTGTGCAGATAATTTTGGTGACTGCCAAATTCCACAGTCAACAAGCATCTCTCTGAAGAAGAACATCATGTTGTGTTTTAGATGTGCACCTTTTCAACTCAATTGGAAATCAAAAAGAGATCTCACTCTCGTGCTATCTCTCTCTCTCTCCCTCTTGCTGTTACTTTCTCTCCTTTTTTTCTAATTGATGGAGAATGCCGACATGGACATACAGATGTTAACTACATTTTTTTGCATCCAATATTTCCATCAGTTAAAAGGTTGCAACATCCACATGAGGTGGACTGGTAAATTTGCAGGAGATAACATTTGAGTGGCAAGATTACATTTCGCTGTTGGAGTGTGGCCAACAAAGGACACTGTAGTAAAGTAATAGAATGTGCTGCTACTTGTTAACATGTTTTCTTTTCAAGCTTGTACATTTCATGAGATTCTTAGTCAATGCTTTGTCATAACACAGTTCTCATTTTATACAGTGTTCGTATATTCCTCCTTGTGAAAGAGACAATCAGAAAAACTCAGAGAATGTTATGAGTTGGCATGATTATTGGAAGGAAGAAATAGGCTCTCAGACTTTTATGTGCTATATAAATCAACAACGAAGGTAAGACTGAGAAAATACCCTGCACACAGGAATTATTTTTACATACAATACACCTTTGTATTGTTTTATTAAATGTACAGCATTAAAAATTTCCCTACAGCACATCAGTTGACTGTGACTTGTGCATTTGATATGAAAATGCAAATGATCTAGATGTTTGTCTTCACAGTTAGAGTTTCAAGTTTCAAAGCATATTCGAGATGTTACAGAATTGTTATGCCGACATCAGGAGTGCCCTTAAAACTCTTAAAACCAATTTAAGTACTATATAGATGATGCATATAGGAAGGTCTTGTATCAAGGTTTGCATGCCATTCAGTGAACCCACCCAGTTTTGGAATTGAAAGGAATGTAAGAAAAATCTGTTAGCTTTGTAGAAACTGTGTGATCTACCCCTGCCAGATTTCTCCTGTCTGAGTTTCTCCCAGATGATACTTTAATGCCCATGTGGTTAAAGTGGAAATCTATCCTACAAAAACATAAATGTCACACTTCAAACATGGTAAAATATTTCAAGGCACTGCAGAAGAATGTTCACCAACAAAATTTGAGACCCAGTCGCCCATAGTACAGAAGCTTGGCCAAATAGGTAGGTTTGAAATATGACATTAACCCAAGTGAGAAAGGCACAGGTACCCATGTAGCTTTATAATAATTAACTGATTTTCTAGATTTCCTTCCTGAAATATTTTATAACCTCTGTCCATTATGTTTACTAATCTGCTCGTGCTTATGAAAAGATATCACATAAGTACTGATTTAATTAGATAACATAATTAACCCCCCAAAAAATATTTTTATTCATTTGTGGGACATGTGTTGCTGGCTGGCTAGCATTTATTGTCTATTGGTAGCTGACTTTGAGAAGGTGCTGCATTCCAAGGACCCCCTCAGTTCTGAAATGGAACTTGGGACATATGCAAACATTTTAATGTAAAATGTCCTGGATGCCATGTTGGTAAACGGATCAGATGCACATGCTTAATGATTCTAAGAAATTTCACCACCAGTATTTGGTTCCTTCCATTTGTGAATCACTTTAAACTTAACAAGTTCGGTATCAGAATTTGAATGAATTTGGAGTATCCCAGATGATGAATAAGAGAAATTCCGATTGCAGTAATGTCACAGTGGTTTGTGGAGGAAGGGGATTGGTGGGTAAGGCCAGAAGGGTGCCATGCCACTGTGTGGCACATGTTCTCCTGGAAGGAATGTGGGTCTTAGCAGGAGGATGAGTGCATGCTGAAGGCAGTCCCATCTCCATTGCCATGAGCCACTCACTGGATATGTTACAGAGCTTTCAGTCATCTGACCTGATCTGTGGCTCAGTGTCAGACTTTGTTTTATAAAATGCCTCTGGGCATTTCATTATTTAAAGACTTTATAAACTTAAAGTTTTATAAGTTGACATTGTGAAAGTGATCTCAGGAAACCTGCAGTAACTGCAACCCTGACCAGTGGATGAGGTAGCATCAGCAAATTACTTCAAGTATGAAAAAAAGGTGTTTGGTTAGACGTTGATAAAAGTGATTCAGAGAGAGAGTGCTGGAGATACTCAGCATGTCTGGGAGTATCTGTGGAGAGAGAAAGAGTTAATGTTTCAAGTCCAACGTAACTCTTTGTAATGAGAAAAGGGTGGTTTTGCCATGCATATTTGAATAAGCAGTTTGCTTCCTTGTTGGTTAAATTGTTGAAATATATATTTGTATGCTGTTTATTTTTCAAGTGTACTGCTCACTAAGATTGTGTTTTGGGTTCCTTTTTAGACCTGATGATGCGCTTTTGAAGCGTGCCCATGATGAAAATGTTCTTTTGCACTGTGTACTCTGGCCTCTCCTTACTCTCCTGGTGGGTGTCCTGATTGTGCTTTTGACAATTTGTGGTAAGAGTCTTGCTGTTCGAGCAGAAGCACTGCAGAAAATGAAGTACTCCTAGTGAGAAGACTGATCAGAAGTGGCAATCAGGCAGCATTCTTACAGGCAAATAATCAACAGTATATTCAAAGGCAAATCCTTGACGACAAAGGCCTGAAATCATTTTATGCAAGTGTCGACTTACAAAGTTTTGAATGATTTTAAGCTGCTGGGAGGACTGAAGGCTTGATGATTGGATATAAATGCTTGAAATTTGGCATGAAGATTCCATCTCCTCATTACTGAGAGAAAAAATGCAACCGATGTAATGTACCTTAGCTGTTTCCTTTGATTCATTTTCAATTCAGTTATCCTCGTTTCTGGAATATATTGCGAGTTAACTGCAGCCCAACATTTTTGTTAACCTTAGTTAGAAGAAAATGCTAGAACCCTTGTTAACTATTTTTCAAAGATCTGTACTTTGTAATGATGTAAAGATGAAATTGTTAATGAATGGTTTTAAAAATAAAGTCTTCTGCAAATACTGAATATTTTGTCTGGTCACCTTTTAGGGAGTAATGTAAGGACTTCCTTTATTTTTCCCACATTGCTCAAAACGCCCGGAGATGTGGATCTACCTCAGATTGATGCAGTTCAAAAGGAAGCGTTTTGACCGGTTGTGACTGTGCTGGGCTTTTGAAAGTGATAACCAATGAATCCTACTCCCCTAATCTTTTTCAAAGTAAGCGTTTGCACATCATATGTTTATCTATTTCGCTTTAGAAAGTTATTATTGAACCTGTTTCCAACATTCATTCAGATAATGAGTTCAGATCATCATTACTTCCTGAATACACTTTTGCCTCATGCAGCATTTAGTTCTTTTATCAATTATCTTAGCTCCACTTTTGCAACAAGAAGTGCCTAAATTGAGGATTCAGTTGATGTTTGTGTTTTGATGAACATAAAGGTGCAATGAAGTATGAACTCTGATTATGTTTTACATAAAATATGATAATTGCTACTTGAAAACCTCTGACAAGCCTTTGGGGTGAAACAGTAACATGGATTTACATAAGCAAGGGAAAAATAACTTATTTGAAACATCTGGCCAGGTTTATTATAATGTCATGTTGTAGAGTCAGTAGTTCTTACTATAGAAACCTTAGTTCCTATTTGATTCATTACTGGGGCTAATCAGGGCTCACTGAAAACTCAACTGTTGTGAATGCAAACTAAATGCCAATGCTAACTTTTGGATCATTATGAATCCTCAAAAGTTGTAAGTAAAACTTATTTTTAAGAAATCAAATCATTTGGGTTTTGATTTGTTACAAAATGAAGTAAGTGGAATTCAATATCTTGTCTCCAATATTTTAACATGTTCAAAGTAGTAATGTTCTTTCAAGAAAAAGTCCTGTGTTTAAAACTCTTAAGCTTACAAGATAAGAGCAAGTAAATTACTAAGAAGGGAAAACAACTGAAAAATACCATTTTGAAAGGATGGAAGAAATTCTACATTAGAGATGTACAGCACAGAAACAGACCCTTAAGTCCGACTCGTCCACGCCGACCATCTATCCCAACCCAATCTAGTCCCACCTGCCAGCACCCGGCCCATTTCCCTCCAAACCCTTCCTATTTATATACCCGTCCAGATGCCTTTTATATGCTACAATTGTACCAGCCTCCACCACTTCCTCTGGCAGCTCATTCCATACATGCATCATCCTCTGTGTGGAAAAAATTGCCCCTTAGGTTTAGTGAGAGGGGAAAAATATAACAGACCTATGTCCTCTAGTTCTGGACTCCCCACCACAGGGAAGAGACTTTGTCTATTTATCCTTTCCATGCCCCTCATGATTTTATAAATCACTATAAGGTCACCCCTCAGCCTTTGATGCTCCAGGGAAAACAGCCCCAGCCTATTCAACCTCCTCCAACTCCAATCTTCCAACCATGGCAACATCCTTGTAAATCTTTTATCAACCCTTTTAAGTTTCACAACTTCCTTCCAATTGGAAGGAGACCAGAATTACATGCAATATTCCAAAAGTGGCCTAACCAATATCCTATAATGCTGCAACATAACCTCCCAACTCCTGTACTCAATACTCTGACTAATTGAGGAAAGCATACCAAAAGCTTTCTTCACTATCCTATCTACTTGTGACTCTTCTTTCAAGGAGTTATGAACCTGCACTCCAAGGTCTCTTTCTTTTAGCAACACTCCCTAGAACCTTATCAATAAGTGTATAAGTTCTGCAAAGATTTGCTTTCCCAAAATGCAGCACCTCGCATTTATCTAAATTAAACCCCATCTGCCACTTCTCAGCCCATTGGCCCATCTGATCAAGATCCCATTGTAAGCTGAGGTAACTTTGCTGTCCACTGCGTTTCCAATTTTGGTGTCATCTGTAGGAATTCCTCAAGTTTTGTTAACTAGCTCACTTTCTGCAAGTTTGAAGTATTTTATACTAAAATTTGAAGTTTAACTTTTACTGTTAAAAGTTTGCTTTCTGTACAAATTTATTTAAGCATTAACATGTGAATTCATGCTAATGTACAATTTGCACATAAATCCAATTTCTAAAAGTGATATTGAAAATTGGTTATGTCTGAGGGTTTTTTAAAAAAAGAACAAAGTCAGTGAGTCATGCCAGATTAAATCCAGCATTTGTCAGAAAACAGCAGGTGATGTCAGACCCCTGATATGTGTATGATGGTTGAGTAAAGATGTAAAGCCGTTAGCTTTGTTTCCCATTTAGAAGAATCTAGGATTGAACAAGTCTTTAATTCAGTTTAGAAGACACTAGAGTTGAGTGCAAAAAGTAAGTTTAATTTCTTTCCAAGTAGGAGTTCAGGGCAGTTCAGCGAATAGGTTGCTCTTGGATATTATTGCAATGACTGTACCATCAAAATGGATTTGAATGTTGCTAAGAGTTTTTTGGGAGTAGAATCCATAAGTGGATTATTTTCAAATCTTTTAATGAGGTTAAGCAGAGGCATTTAGTTTATGAAACTTCCAAACGAGGAAAGTTTTTGGTTAGACATTTGCAGGTTGTTAGAACTGAGAAAGTATAGACTTTCAACAAGTTCATATCCGAAAACTTCAAATGACTCATTGAGTTCCTTCCACAGCCCATAGCCAAGAAACTGCGAGGAGCCAGTGAAGTAGAGCCCTAAAGAGTTAACTAGGAAAGTACTTTCTCTGATCTTGAATCTGTTTCATGGATAGTGTAAGGAGACTTTGTTTTGTGTGTTTAAGATCATTATAAACTGTATTAAATGTTTAAGTAGATTAAGTTTTTGGTTTTTTTTATTGTGAGTAATAAATATCTGTTGATAAAGAAAATTTGCAGCTTCATATGACTATGTCTCCGCAACTAACCCTCGTGCTAACTAAATAAACAAAACCAATGTCATCCATCAGGTTTTATTTAGGTACAACCTGGGATTGTAACAAGTGGAGGCAGTAGGGTAGGATTTGAATTAATTAAATTTACAGGGGATCTGTGTCTCCTCTAAAGAAGCAGGTACATGGATGGTCTGAACATAATATAGACTGTGTTATTGCAAGGACTGGACCATCAAAATGGATTTGAATGTGTTAAGAGTTTTCTGGGAGTAGAATTTATAACAATAGATTATTTTAAATTTTCCAATGAGCGGACATTTGGAATTTGAAAGAAGGAAACCTGAAAAAAGACTCTTGGAAAGGGAGGATAAAGAAAAAAACAAAATTGTAAATGAAGCTTGAATTGAAAAGAGAAGAAATTGAAACAGATGGTGGGAAAGGAGATGGAATTTAAAAAGCTTAAATTCTGAAGAAATTTGAAAATTAGACAGTATGACTTGACCAGATAAAGAAAGAGAAATAAGAGGCAATAGATGATGGGATAATCTTCTGATTCCATTGAGGGATTTATTTTGATTAAAAATCTATATTTAGTGGCTAAATCTATGACAATGAAGTCAAAAGCTATTTCACCTTATTTTAAAAGGTAGCTATGCAGTCAAAATGGCCTAAAGATGTTTGCACCTTTTAATGTTATAGTGTGTTTTGACAGGTACAACTGTAGGACAAACTATTGAGAAGTCTCACAGCACCAAGTTATACTTCAACGAGTTTATTTAAAAACACAAGCTTTCAAAGTGTTGTTCCTTCCTCGGGTGAAGCACTTCACCTAGGATTAGTGCTCCAAAAGCTTGTGATTTTAAATAAAACAGTTGGACTATAACCTGGTGTTGTGAGACTTCAGATGTTGTCCATCCCTGTCCAACACTGGCATCTCCACATCAAATCAAACCAATGTCATTGTAGACAGCTGTGTTTAGAAAACTGCAGTATTGAAACAAATCCCATTAAAAGGAATGTATTGCATCATGGGAAATGACATGGCTAGTTCACAAGTATTGACATCACCGAGGCTGAGAGGACCAGGGGCAGGAACTGAAATTATGGGCCCTAGTGCTATTCCTGACCTATGCCTGTGGGTCCCCATCCAAGCATTGCAGCCATCCCCAACCCAAATACACTGGGTCCAATAGAACCCCAGGCCTTGGTCATTGGCCCTTGATGTAACCTTCACCTGGGTCCCGACTGGAACAGTCAACAAAAATACAATAAACTAATTGTAAGGGAGGCAATTCTGGCCTGTTTTATGACTGTGTTGTGACTAGAACTCAGGCTTATGGAATTAGACAACAAGAATGGGAATCTATTGGAAAAAAAACTTGAAAGCTCAACTATTGGATGCAATTTTCAAAAATTCAAGTTAGATTAAATATAAAGAGAATGAGGCTGACATATTTAGCTGATTTCCTTTCATAAAAAATGAAGAGTAGATCTTGAACTGAAAGGGTTTGGCAGGTCACTTGATTGCAGAGGAACCTCTATTATCCGGCATTCGATTATCTGAATTTTGGATTATCCAGCAAGATCATAAGGTCCTGAGGCTTGGCTAAATTGGGTTATCTGGTATTTGAACGTTTGGATAAGATACTCCCTGCCTGTGTCATTCAGATAATTGCGATTCCTCTGTATTAGGAAAACCACAGTCTAAATTATTAAAACATTTTTTATTGGTCAGGATTACATAAAAAATATGTTCAGAGTTGCAATACCAGTCAGATAGTGGAGGAATCCAAACTATCAATTAATCCTGCGCCTTTAATCCCAATACCAGTTTTAAAAGAACCCTTTAGGTAGGTCTTAATAGATAGTTTAGTGTCCCTACCTAAAACTAAGAATGGAAAGTGACCGATCATGTTTCATCGTGGGCTGAAGGGCCTGTTCTGTGCTGTACTGTTCTATGTTTATGGATAAGCCAACAAGATTTCCTGAAGCAGTGCCTGTGGGGAAAATAAATACCGCAAAAATGATTGTGTAAAAGTTAGTGCAATATTTACAAGATATGGCTGACCCAAAGAAATAAAACCGGATCAAGGTTCAAATCTTGTGTCACAAATATTCAAATAGGGAATGGAGTCATAGAATCATACAGCGTGGAAACACCAAGTTGGAAATAAAGCAATTTACATTTTCTGATTATCATCCATGATCTCAAGGAATGTTGGAAACTGGTGTCAAACTTTAAAGAACATGAACAGAGTTCATTGTCAGGAATATCTGAAAGATTTGGGAAATAACTCCACAGACACTGGTATCCCATCACCAACCACTCTTTATTTACACGTGCACAGTACTTGACACTAATCTGGCTTCTTTCAAGACAGCTTTCGGTGAACAGAACCTCTGACATCGGTCAGCAAGGGCACTGTAATTGGACCAGATTAACAACTGCAGTCAGGGCACTCATTCAGAGGTCCACCTGGCTGACCTTATGGCAATAACTGCAATTAGGTTAGAGAATTTATTTTTGTTACAGTTTGCTATTTGAATGCTCCTAGCAGTCCACAGTATTCAATCCTTTTACAATATAAGGACATGTGGTGGGAAAACCATATAGATTGATGGATTACAGAGAAATTTAGAAATTAAGGCTCATAGACTACGCTTCAAGCCAATGTTTTGAGTTTGAGGGAAACAATCCAAAGCATTTAAGTTGGCCAAAAAGCATTTGAAGAGTGCCAGACACATACATTGGAAAAAATGGAATGGATGATATGGCCAGTGTTCAAATTTTGTGGAGGAGATATGGGGAACTATTAAAGGCAAAGTTCATTAGATCTTAGCAAATTCAAAAGAAACTTAATGATGCAGATTCTGTTGTGAGTACTCCTGCCAGGAGCAAAAATTTGGTGTGTGTCATGTTAATATGTTTTAGAGGCATTATGAGAGGGAAGATAGTAAAGAAGTTTTAGTAGTTGTGAAAGAAAGAGAGCGAGAAATGAAAATCAGAACAATGGGAGAATGAATCAGAAATTGAAAATTCACAAATTAATCCCCCAGTAATGTGATTGGTTTAAATATAAGTACTTAACTGGTTTAATAGTGTAATATTTTATTTTCCAGAAACCTGTTGAAGTGACTTATAAAGGGTATTTAGGATTCATAAAACAATTTCCATGAATAGGCCAGGAAAAAGGCCTTGGGTTATACATGATGGTAATGACTGGGATACATTTCACATAAACAAGTAACAGCCTTGTAAACTCAATCCAGAAATTTAGCTCAAAGGAGAAATGCATTCAAGTTCACAATGGGCAATGACATATTGAACAGATTTATAGTAGCTTGAGCTGACTTGTTATGATTTTGTCAAAATCGATGAGGTACAAAGATTCAGTACTGATTATGTTATGAAGATGTGGGTGTATGTTACCTTTAAGAGTGTTGAGAGCTAGCAGAACTACCTGACACAGCCCCAAGCATTCTGAATAAGGTACCAATGTAACACTTGGTCAAAAGCTAGATTAGCTGGTTGCCTGGAAATGACAAAACCAGATTCGAATTAGGCCAATCAGTTTAAAGCATACCCTGAAAAATATCAAGCTCCAATTAAGTTTGAACTTAGTATATTGACAATCTTAAAAGTCAATGACACAATCTGATACTTTGGGGGTATAAGACCCGGAGAAATTGAACTGTTTGGAGGAGAAATGCCAAGCCAATGACATCTGCAGACTGCCCAGAGAATAGCTCTCTTAAAGGTACCTTTATCGATCAGTGACCTGCGAAGCATAATCCCTAAGAAGAAGAAAATAAGACACCGGAAGATCCGAATAGAAGATTCGACAGCTGGCTGGTTTTGAAAACTTGAATTTTTGGTAAATCTTAGTCAGGGGGATTTTATCAGACTAGTATTATAGAAGGGAAGATAAAAGATAGGTTAGAGGAAGGAGTTGTAAATAGTTGTTAGTTAATTATTCTCTGTTACACCTTAAGAAATAAAGTGGTTAATTTTTACTTTACTTAGTTCCTGGCCTCTTGAATTTCACAGATTACTGCATGGGATAAGTCTTTTCTGTGTTACTGGTTTAAATTAAACAGGAGGGTTTACCCCATGTCATAACATTATTGCAAAGTTACTCTAGGCGTGAAAACAGGCTTATAAATTCAAGCTAGGTCTTGCCTAGTAGTACCGTCAGCTGGGATGATAACACTTAATTTTCATTGTGTATTGTGTTAAAATTAAAAGATTAAAAAACCAATACAAGAGATGATTAAGGTAATTTTGACATTGTCACAATGTAAAGACAATAATAGAATCTAGTGCACTTTTTATATTTTTATTATCATTCATTTCCAATTCTTTAAGTGCTGGTTTGCACCTATTTTCTGTTATTGTATAAAATAAAAAAAAATCTATTTGTATTGCACATTTAACATTCTGGATCATTTTAGACTTAATTGTGCACTAAAGATTCACAGGTACTTGATTTACTACTTGACATTGCATTTTGTATTAAATTTCTGATGTTCCTTCTTCTACCCCTTAATACTGTTTCTCTTTCTGTAGTCTTCCAATTTCTACAGAACTAGCTGACTGATTGCAATTGAGGCACCAATTCTCTTACGTAGGTTTGTCACAAGGAAGCTCTCTGACTTTGTGACTTTGACTGTCTTTGACTTCTGGTCAAATCATCCTAGAAGTAGGTTTGCTTTCTTTGGATGATGGGCGTCCCAATGTTACTATTAGCATACACAGTGCATGTTGTGCAAAGAAAACCCCAATTTTTGCTGCCAGAGTGACTGGGAGGCAGAGTGAACAATTGCTTTTGAAGAGGAGGAAGAGATCAAGATAATGTTCTGGGGACCCGGGTACGAATTCTGCCACAGCAGATGGTAGAATTTGAATTCAATAAAAATCCGGAATTAAGAGTCTAATGATGATCTTGAATCCATTGTTGATTGTCAGGAAAACCTATCTGGTTCACTAATGTCCTTTAGGGAAGGAAACTGCCATCCTTACCTGGTCTGGACTACATGTGACTCCAGTGATGTGGTTCTGACCTACAGTAATGTGGTTGACTTTTAACTGCACCTGAACAAGTAGGGATGGGTAATAAATGCTGGCCTAGCCAGTGATGCCCTCATCTTGTGAATTCATTTAAAAAACACTTATAGTTTTGCTGTCTTGCCAACAGAGTCAAAAAGTGTGGTGCTAGAAAAGTTTATTTTATTCACACCAATTACATGTGGACATATTATCATATTCATTCATCTGCGTGCTTCCCATTTCCTTTTAAGGAGAGAGATATCCATAAATCGCATAACGCTATGTAACAATGTTGAATTGATCCAACTGGTTTTAAGAGCTACTTTTCTGGATTTGAGAAACTGTGAAAAATGCATTTAAAACAATATTCAGCAGAAAGTAATCAGAAATGCCACTTTGTCTTTTGTGATACATTTATTAACGAGAACACAGAGCATTCCAAATCAAGGGACAAGAAATGATTGCTCAAATCCAAATGAATTCCTTCAATGGAATATGAGCATCTTTCTCGTAGGTCTATCCAACTGATAAACCGGTTCCTTTTCCTCAGCTGCTGGTGTGTTTGAGAAAAATAAAACATTTTAAAATCTCTGGGCTCATCAAAGACATGTTTTGCTACAGTATCATCAATTTCTGTGCTTACAGCTCAAACTCCATAACAGGAGTTCTAAAGTTCCTAACTTTTTCGGGGCTTGTACAACTTGAAGTGATTTGTGCACATTTCTGTGACTGGGAAACTTCAGTTTTCGTTGGCATTTTGTGCTGTATCCCTAACTATGCTTGGTTATTGGGATAAGTTACATGTGTATTCCCTAAAAGGAATCCACATGCACAAACAAATTAACGAGCTGTTACACAATCAAATAGCAGCAAGTTAAGAGCTGTCTGAAGATAAATGAGTCCCACACATCACCTCTTTCTCTATCATCTTGTGATTTTTATCCTTTTTAAGTATATGTCAAATATAAAAGTGAAGATACATCATTGCAGTTATAAAGCTAATTTTTTTTAAAGCAGGTAATCTAATCTCATGGTCCAGGCATCATTGACAAAACTACATCTTTCAACCCCTCCCTTTGAGCTGCTGAAGTGATGATGATACCCTGAGAATAATGTTAAAGTGAGAGATTCTGTATGTCGGGCCAGCTGTATTAAAGGAATAGCAATGTACATCTCAGTTGGAAATGAGACAGACTTGGAAGTGAACTTTAAGAAGATAGTGTTCCCATGGCATTATTGCCCAACTTGTTGATTGAAGATTTAGGGCAGGGAGGTAACATTCAACTTTGGTAAGTTGTTGTTATGTGCCCAATAGATCATACTGCAGCCATGGTATAGTGCTGAGGAAGGGAATGGGTGGGGGCACTAACCAATCAAATTATTGGATACTGTCAAATGTCTGAATAATGTTACACTTGTATCCATCCAGATCAGTAGCAAGTATTCCATCACTCTCCTCACTTGAGTCTTATTAGATTTTGGAGGCCCAGGAGGTGAAGTAATAAGATTTTTTTTGTCCTTTTCTGGTAGCCATAGTGCAGCTATAACTGATTCAATTAAGTATCTGACTGACCATGACTGAACTTTCACAGATTTGTCAGTGGGTCATAGAGATCTAAAGCAGAGAAAAAGGCCTATTTGGTTCAGCATGTCCGTACCAGTCAAAAACAACAACCTAATTTCTCTAATTCCATTTTCTAACACTTGACCCATAGCCTTGCATGCCTTGACGTCGCAGGTGCACATCTAAATAGATTAGATTAGATTACTTTACAGCGTGGAAACAGGCCCTTCGGCCCAACAAGTCCACACCGCCCTGCCGAAGCGTAACCAACCCATACACCTACATCTACATCTACATCTACCCCTTACCTAACACTATGGGCAATTGAGCATGGCCAATTCACCTGACCTGCACATTTTTGGACTGTGGGAGGAAACCGGAGCACCCGGAGGAAACCCACGCAGACACAGGGAGAACGTGCAAACTCCACACAGTCAGTCGCCTGAGGCGGGAATTGAACCCGGGTCTCCGGCGCTGTGAGGCAGCAGTGCTAACCACTGTGCCACTGTGCCGCCCACAAATACTTCTTAAATGTATGAGTGTTTCTGCGTCCATAATCTTTGTAGCCAGTGAGTTCCAGCTTCCCACCACTCTCTGCAATGTTTTCCACATATTCTTTCTCAGCCTTCCGCCCCTTACCATTACCCTGTAATGATGGTGCCATTGTGAGTCAAGGGGAGATGACTTAATGTCTTCTTGTATATGTAGATAATTATTTGGCATCAATACTATCTGACTGTTAGCTCAGGATGCGTGGTATATAAGACCTGTCGAATTGAACTGCCCCAGTATTGACCAAATTCTGTCTGGAGCTGAACATTATGGAACAGTCTGATAGCAACTTCTGATGGAGGGTAGGGCATTGGTGAACCAGCTGTTAATAGTTGGATTGAGGATATGAAGTTTTAGTAAGTTATGCAGACATTTTGCTAAAGAAAACCAAGATTGTGGTTGGAAATCTATTGTAATAACTGATTTTGCAATAGAGTAGAATTTATGGCACTGAAGGAGGCCAGTTGACCCATCGTGCATTCCTGGACTGGCGTTCCACTTTCATATTTCTTTCTTATCATAGTTACTCTTTTTTTTACATTCTTCATTGGAAATGTGTGCCCACTTTTTTAAATGGTAGGACAGAATCATAGACTTTATGCTGTCATCGAATAGTGCAAAACCTTTGCCAGTAATTAAATCATAATGAATCCCATTGACCTCTCTCATGAACTTAAAAGTCAAAGAAGAATTGATTTGATTTTTCATGTTTGGGTGGTTTATATTCATTTTGAGCCGATGAGAATGCATTCTCCTCTCTCTGCAGGCTGGAAGAGTTTGTTGTCAGTGATTTCAATCAATCTTCTATTGGGCAAAGACCGACAATTCAAACCTGCTCTTTATTTGTCACTAAACTGAACCAGGAGAAAGTGAAGACTGCAGATGCTGGAGATTAGTGCTGGAAAAGCAGAACAGGTCAGGCAGCATCTGAGGAGCAGGAAAATTGACATTTTGGGCTGATGAAGGGCTTTTGCCTGAAACCTTGATTTTCCTGCTTCTCGGATGATGCCAGATGCTGCGCTTTTTCAGTGCCACACTCTCAATATGAAACTGTACCAGTTGGGTTTCCTCATAATCCTGTAACAATCTATTTGTGACACCTTGCCCAGCCCGTTAAATGTCTGAATGTGGCATCTGAAGTTCAGTAAAGTTCCCTCCAATTGCTTGGTCAGAATAAAAGCCTTGCAAGTGCTGATTTCTTTGGTCTAATATAATTTCCATTTGTCCATAAAATATAATCATGCAAAAAAAAATTCATAAAATACACAAGGTTTTCCTGTCAAAAATGATCTTCTACAGATAAACCAGATTCCCCTAAAAGCACATGTTAATTCTGTAGTGTGTTGTTAACTGCAAACAACGCATTTGATTATTTTACAAACAGACAATTATAAGGGAAAAAGTGAGGACTGCAGATGCTGAAAATCAGAGTCGAGAGTGTGGTGCTGGAAAAGTACAACAGGTCAGCCAGCATCCGAGGAGCAGGAGAATCGACATTTCAGGCATGAAATTCCTGATGAAGGGCTTATGCCCGAAATGTCGATTCTCCTGCTCCTCAGATGCTTCTTGACCTGTGTTTTTACAGAGACAATTATATATCTGCTCTGAACAACATATGTCTCTCAACCAACAACAGTACAACATATATGCTGGTGACACTGCTCTTTGTGCCTGGGGTATATCAGAGAATGGAAACTGGTTATTTTCATATTTCATAGGATTGACTGCACTTTGTAGAGAATACAGCACTGCTTGACATATTGAGGTCAAGGGACAGAATTATATAGGGGTCTGAGCAAAGTAGGCTCTGATGAGATTTGTAGCAGAATCAGATGAGAAGTCTGTTAACCTCAGGAGTTCTTGCTTTTCACAAATGGCATGCCTTACCTTGTGTTTATTGCACTTAGCACTTTCACACAGAGATAACTGGTTCGTATTCCTCATGGCTTGCTGTGCTATTTAGTGCAGACACAAAGGAAGGGACCTTTTCAGAAGGTCTTAGTCAAGTCAAGGGGGAAAGCCTTTCTTCAGGGGCTTGATGGAAGGCTCAAAAACCAGTTCAGGAACTTGGATCTGGTCATTCAGCCACTCAGGGTGGTCAGAGTCAGCTTGTTCTCCACATATCAGGTGAGGAGCTGAATATCAGGCAGTTCACCATCTGTGTTGAGCCCTTCTGGGGGCTGTTTTCTTCCTGGCATCAGCAAAAGTTGAATCTTACAGGAAAATAAAAGTGAATGGCACAGCTGTCCATCTTTGTGCAACTGGGGAGGTGACCAGAGCAAGTGTTTAGTTAGCACTAAGGTGATGCAATATTAGTGGTGCCAAAGGTTATAGAACATAGAACGATGTTGTGCCGAGGTTTAATCCTAATGTAAAATGTAATAGCTAAACCAACACACCCCTCAACTCACTGCTATCCATGTGCATGTCCAGCAGTCGCTTAAATGTCTCTAATGATTCTGCTTCCACCGCCACAGCTGGCAACACATTCCATGCCTTCACAACTCTCTGCATAAAGCATCTACCTCTGACATCTCCTTTATACCTTCTTCCTAATATCTTCAAACTATGACTCCTTGTACCAGTCAATCCTGTCCTGGGGAAAGGTCTCTGGCTACTGACTCTATCTATTCCATGCATTGTCTTGTATACCTCGATAAGGTCTCCTCTCCTCCTTCTCTCCAGAGAGAAAAGTCCGAGCTTATTCAACGTCCAGGCAGCATCCTGGTAAACCTTCTTTGCACCCTCTCCAAAACCTTTGTATCTTTCCTCTAGTAGGGCAACCAGAACTGGACACAATATTCCAAGTGTGGTCTCACCAGGGACTTGTAGAGCTGTAGCAAAACCTCGTGGCTCTTAAACTTGATCCCCCATTAATGAAAGCCAAAACACCATATGCTTTCTTAACAACCCTATCCACTTGGGTGGCAACTTTGAGAGTTAGAGCACAGACCAGCCTCCTGTTATGGACTAGACCAAACCCCCTCAAAATATGTAAGAAGATAGTCTAGACCCAAGCTTTTCCTTATTTTAAAGGTAAGTGTAAGGCATTGCAATTCAATTGGTCAAACTGCCAACTTTATGCAAAACACACTATTTTTACACTACAGTAAAAATGCAGACCAAATAAAAGGCTTAAATGCAACTCTATTGCAATGTTTAACAAAATAATGTTTGTCTTAACTACTGCTAAGTAACTGTTCAAATATAGTAACATCCTATAAACACACCCTTGGTAAAGGCAAATAGATTGTGTCACATGCAATTTTAGCAGCAGGAAGAGAATCCCAGCTTTTAGCTGTAACAGAGAGGAAGAAGAGCTCCCAGCTTCAAGATCCCAGCAACTGAAGAAAGTTAAAACTGAAAATCCTGGTTCTGTGGGAGCTTGACTCCACCCAATCAGGCTGCTTCTATCATTCCAACTTTCTAAAGAGCAGTGCAACACCTCTGTTTACTCTACTGGCTTTGAGATGACAGGACATTACCTCTGTCTCAACCTTTCTTCACAGAAATAAACAGGATAAAATGCACCTCTTAAAGCCATTGTATCGCCACACTCTCCCAAAATATATCATGGAGATAGCCTAGACACTAACTTTAAATTAAGAGCAAGTGTAAGGTACTCTTTTCCAGATATGATTCAATTAGTCCACCACTAAGCTTTAATCAAAACACACTTTATTCTTACAATGCAATCCTGCTATGGCACATGATGAAATTTGAATTGAATAAAAAAAACGTCTGGAATTAAGATTAATGATGACCATGAATCCATTGTCACTTGTTGGGAAAAACTATAGTTTAATAATGTCCTTTAGGGAAGGAAACTGCCATCCTTACCTGGTCTGTGCTACATAACAGCAAGTGCCCCTTCTGATATCTAAGAGGAAAACTCTCTGTCTAAGTCTAGCAGCAGAGAGAACTCTAGCTGTCTGCTGCAGCAGCTAACTACCAAAAAAAACAACAGAAAGCAAAACCAAACTCCTCAGGGTCTGTATGAGCCTGACCCAGTGCACTCCTGATTCTTTTTTCTTTCTCTTAAAAAAAAGCACGCTGGGAGAAATCAAAGTTATTTACAAACTTAAAAAAGAACAAAAAAATTGTGGATGCTGTAAAACAGAAACAAAGACAGAAATAGCTGGAAAAGCTCTGCAGATCTGGCAGCATCTTTGGAGAGAAATCCCTTGATCCCAAACATTAACTCTGATTTCTTCTCACAGACCTGCTGAGCTTTTCCAGAAATTTCTATTTGCGAACTGCCTGCTGGGTGGAGACATCTTGACACCCCTGTGCATGAGAAACAGCACAGAACACATCTCTTAAAGGCACAGTATCATCACATGGGTGATGGGTAAAAGTTGCAGGCACTAGTGAGTGTGGTGGCATAATCCTAGGTGGAAGGCAGGCGTAGCATCAGAGATAGACTGAGTGTGAGAAATCAGAGAGAAGGTGGTGACACTTCTGCTGGTGACATAGAGATTGACCTTCTTCTTACAGAGCTATGCATTCCTCCATTCAGATGGTTAGGCTCTCATCTGGATGACAATCACAGGGCAGGCTGGCATGGTCTGGTCTTGTGGCATCTTCTGCTACTCCTGAGAGAAGATGACATCCTGCCTCTGCACCACTTCATCCAACAGGACCTCCAAGTCCCTACTCACTAGCCAGCTACTAAGTTTTGCTTGTGTGCTATGTTTAGGGCAAATGTCAAGAACCATGCAGGACAGCTCTGGATTGGCTGTACTCGTGGGCTGTACAATGGACTTTTAAAGATGATGCCAACGCCAGGGAAATCTGGGATTTCCTAGTGGATTGTTCCAGAAACAGCACGTGGGAAGGTGGGCTGTGTATTGGACAAGAGAGTTACCATAATGATAAGATGAGTTTGGTAAGTTGTGATGAGAATTCCCTCTAGGCCTTATGGTGAAGGACTCTCCAAAAAACTCAATGATTGGCACTTAGTTTTTTTTTGGCTAAGATTCAGCCCATAACGTCTAAACCAGGGAGGAAAAATGAATTAGATTTAAACTATGTATGTAATATTAAGAAAAGGTTAGGAAATACAGATGGGATTAGGGTCAGAGGTAAGACAGACAAACAAACAATAAAAAAAATTCTTAAACGTCTTCAAAACTAATTTTCTTTCAAGGGAATGTTCATAATAAAAAGAGAGTGGTGGATTAGCCTGCACATCCTTGGACACCACGGGCAATTTAGCATGGCCAATCCACCTAACCGGCACATCTTTGGACTGTGGGAGGAAGCCCACGCAGACACGGGGAGAAACGTGGAAACTACACACACACCGTCACCCAAGACTGGGATCAAACCCAGGTCTCTGGCACTGTGAGGCAGCAGTGCTAACCACTAAATTAGTTTTATGTTGCAGAGAGAGATCTGACAATTAAAGGTAAGAAGGTACATAGAACTAAATAATGAAGCTGATCTCTGTGGTAGGTTGTGGGTGGAGCAGTATTTTGGATGTTAATGTAAACATTGAGATTTAGGAGTTTCCTTGCCGCTTAGGCAACTTATTCCACTGCCTTATGATTTTTCAGCAAACCAGAGAGAATAGCAATCCTATATCTCACAAGAAAGTCCCCTCGCTGTACTCAGATTTATTTTTACATGATATCTATGATATCTCGTCACAAGGTTACATAGTATAGCTTGCACCAGTCTACCACGATGTTTGAATTCTTTCAAGGCACCCCAATCTATTCAGTTAATTAAAACACGACTTTATCTTTGACCAATAATTTGTTATAGCCGTACATCTCATGTTGTCCCATGTTGTCCCATGTTGTCCCCTGTTGCTGAAATGGAACATTGAACATTTAGATTTTTACCTTTTTAAAAATATTACGGCTTGCTGAAAATGTGGACTGATAGATTAGATTCCCTACAGTGTGGAAACAGGCCCTTCGGCCCAACAAGTCCACACCAACATTCTGAAGAGTAATCCACCCAAACCCATTTCCCTCTGACAGATGCACCTAATACTATGGGCAATTTACCATGGCCAATTCACCTAACCTGCACATCTTTGGACTGTGGGAGGAAACCCACGCAGACACGGGGAGAATGTGCAAACTCCACACAGACTGTCGTCTGATGCTGCAATCAAACTTGGGTCTCTGGCACTGTGAGGCAGCAATGCTAACCACTGAACCACCATGCCACCCAAAATGAAGCAGTATGGAAAGTAGGATACCTGAGACCTGAGTGAACAGGCCTCTGTATCTTCTTAGCTTATTGTATTGGGTGACTGTGAAAGAAATGGTGTAAGGACAATGAAGGAAGGTAATTTAAATTGGGTGAAGTGATGACTATATAGATTAGCGGGAAGAATAAATAGGAACTCTGAAAAGCACATTCAAACAAGCAGAGATAGCATTGTAGCTTATCCTGAACAATAAATATTAAATGTGAGTTAGTATCTTCTATGGTTCTTTTGTCAGTTACCTAATTGTGGGGAGCTGGTATGAGTTGTTTATATGAAAGGTTTGGAGAGGCAATAATTTGGTGGTTAGGCAAGATCATAATCCTTTTTGAGTGTTGTCTAGTTTTTTGCTATATATCTTCCCTGTTAGCTGGAACAGATTCCTTCTGCTGTTGAGGTTCAGGTTGCTTCAGTTCCCCAGTGTCTTTCCCTGGAGATCCAGGCTTAATTTTCAGTGAACAGCTTGTGTAAGGTAACCATGATGTGTGAGACTGTCAAGGGAGTCAAGGATTTGTTTGATTGGAACTGTATTTAAGAGCCTGTGTAATTTCAATTCATAGGAAAGGGATGTTTACTAATTTGGAAACCCTGGGGACAAGCCCTATCAGTTGGCTAAATGGAATCTGGGGAGGAGCTAAGTAAAAATCTTTCCATTAAACAGAGTCTGGCATTTGAAGAGGGTCTGTGCTGTGGTGTTTAGGGTAGGGAGGAATGGGGGGGTAGTGAATTTATTTGGATTATTTTTCCAAGATTTCCTCAGGTCATCTGTCAAAGTTGGGATAGCACCATGAGGGAGCTACTAAGTAAATGTATTTTATGGCATTAGTAGGTTTACAGATTATTTAACATGGGGGTGGGAGACAGGAATTTCTGCACTCATGTGGAAAACACCTCAGGACATTTTTGTTCTATGTTATGGAAGAATGGATGTCATTGTTATTGCCATCAAATGTCACCTGGAACGGCTTCAGGGAGTTAAATCCTAGCTGTATCAACGAAATCACACTGAAGGGAACTTGGGGGTGGGGTTCGGTCTAATTGTTCCTGAAGGGAGTTTGGGGGTGGGGTTTGGTGTAATTGTTCCTGAACTTTTCCATAAATATGGTGAAATATAAATCTGAGAATGTTAATACAGTTGAATTTTTTTAAGGGCGGCTGAGGAGCCTGCTTAGATTGACGGTCAGTGAGCACATCGTATCCCATTACTAGGTCTCAGATGGTCTCCTAGCCGCAGACTCATGGTTATGCCTTCTCCTCAGTGAAAACCACTCCGATGGGGATGTGGCTGCTAAACGCGCACTTGTGGGTCAAGAAGGGGCATGAGTGTCCCTCAGTTTCTGCAGTTCCAACCACCATTCTCACCTCCCTGGTTTCTGCCTCTGAGACCATGTCAACCCCTCCTTCCTGCCTGGACCAATTGAGTGTGGGTACTAACCACCCATCAGCTTATGAATTGAGAGAGTAGTTGACTGGCTGTAGGTAATTGAGATCTGGCTAATTAAATGGTGGGAGCATCCAGCCACCAGTAGATGGACAGGGGATATAAAGGTGATGCTTACTGGATCACCTGCTAAAAAAATGTAAACACTGCTAGCTGTAGGAGCACACCTCCCCCACCTACCTCCACTGGATTGAATCTGGTTTGTGGTTCAGTGGAGATTGGAGCTGAGATTTAACCACTATGTGGTAACTAAGTGCAGATTGGTGTTGACACCAGTGACACCTCGTCTGAGCAGATCCTGTGTATGTGCAGGGCTGGTGGAAGCTGGAGAAGTGCACCATTGTGAGGTTATCTGATGACAGTTTCTTCCTTTGACTAGATTAGATTACTTACAGTGTGGAAACAGGCCCTTCGGCCCAACAAGTCCACACCGACCCTCCGAAGAGCAACCCACCCAGACCCATTCCCCTACATTTACCCCTTCACCTAACACAATTTAGCATGGCCAATTCACCTAACCCGCACATGTTTGGACTGTAGGAGGAAACCGGAGCACCCAGAGGAAACCCACGCAGACACGGGGGAGAATGTGCAAACTCCACACAGACAGTTGCCTGAGGCGGGAATTGAACCTGGGTCTCTGGCGCTGTGAGGCAGCAGTGCTAACCACTGTGCCACCATGCTGCCCGCATTCATGGCAAGGAGTCACTGAAACGTCTACACAATGGTATCAACAAATTTTATCCCACCAGCGGACTTACCATGGAGTACTGTTCAGAATCAGTATTATTCTTGGATCCACGCATTTCCATCAAGTTCAGGCACCTCAGTACCTCACTCTACTGCAAGCCCACAGATGACCTCATGATGCTGTACTTCTCTAGCTTCCACTTTAAACATGTTAAAGAAGCCATCCCCTACAGATCAGCCCCGAGGTCAAGGTCATCAGATACATGGGAAAATTACTACCTACAAGTTCCCGTCTGAGGAACTCACCATCCTGACTTGGAAATATATTGTTATTCTTTCACTATCGCTGGGCCAAAATCCAGGAATTACCTTCCTTAGGGCATTGTTCGTCAACCTACAGCATGTGGACTACAGCAGTTGAAGAAGGCAGCTCACCATCACCTTCTCATGGTCACTTAGGAATGGGCAATAAAAATGAAGGACAGACAGCGATGCCCACATTCCACAATTGAATAAAATAAAGTCTCTCAGCTTCCTTTGTGTTTGTGAAAGACATTAGGGACACATTGAGAGGTTCAGGTGCATTGCAGAGGCTTCCATGTCCAACGTTTCAGGGTTAGCTGCTCTCATTCTGTGTTTCCCGTTGTGTAATATATCACAGACAGTATTTGGAGATGCCGGTGTTGGACTGGTGTGTACAAAGTTAAACATCACACAACACCAGGTTATAGTCCAACAGGTTTAATTGGAAGCACACTAGTTTTTGGAGCCTCTGACTACGGGAATTAGGTTTTGACTGAATGTAAAAAGCAATTGCAAATTAACAGCCTATTTTACATCTATCCCAATATAAAAATCTCAATGGTTATGATGACATGTCAGAACTCCAAAAATACTATAGGTGTTTTCAGCCTTTAATTTCATAGTCTTAAAAGAGAACTTAAAAAAATTCTATGTGGAAACGAGTGAGATGTAACACCTAAAGGTGTCAAAGAGACTTCAAACAGCTGACTGTAATCTCATGTGATTACAAAAATAGCAAAGCACTGATGACCAGACCCTGTGGATTATATCCCACTTTCCCTTTGAAGAATACACAAAGATAAGAAAAACTCTATGATTGTGTATCCCAGCCAGTGTTCGACTATTAGCAGGCTGTGAAGATCAAAGTTAAAGACCTATTCCCTCGTTACCCCTCTGTTGCAGATAAAGTCCTTCTCTCACTCTGACTGCTGTAAACCAGTTTAAAAAGGAACAACAAAAGCATTCTCTCTCACTCTGAATGCTGGAATTCAATCTTCGTTGAAAGGAATCAAATGATAGAATCTCAAACAAAACTAAGGATCATGAAACCAATTTTCAACTGCCAACGTCAATGCTTTCAACTACTCACTCTTCATGAACAATTCAGACACTGATTTGTTCTTAATAATAAGTCTTTTTGGACTCACCTCTTATTTCAAGTCTGTGTGTACATGTGTTGGGTTATTAATTCTTTATGAGTTTAATAATTAATAATTTCAATCTGCTACTGGGTATCAATTAGTTCATTATGATGATCGATGCCTGCTGATGCTGTAACTACATAGGGAAATAAATACAATTTTCTAAAAAAACATTCTAAAGTTTGCAAAATTCAGCGACGGATTATGATATCCCCAATTTGTGTTGTCACTATCGAATTGATTATTATGTACCAATTACATTACAAGTACCAGATTGAGACCAATCTGTTTAATGTGTCTCGGCTGACAAACATTAGCAACATATTTGGTCCTAGACTAGGTTTTTCACAAGAGTAAGTGAAAGGACATCATGCAGGACTCATTTAGAAATAAGAAAGGGATGATCACTTTATTGGGATTGTATTACAGATCCCCTAATAGTCAGAGGGAAATTGAGAAACAAATTTGTAAGGAGATCTCAGCTATCTGTAAGAATAATAGGGTGGTTATGGTAGGGGATTTTAACGTTCCAAACATAGACAGGGTCTGCCATAGTGTTAAGGGTTTAGATGGAGAGGAATTTCTTAAGTGTGTACAAGAAATCTTCTGATTCAGTATGTGGATGTACCTACTAGAGAAGGTGCAAAACTTGACCTACTCTTGGGAAATAAGGCAGGGCAGGTGACTAAGGTGTTAGTGGGGGAGCACTTTGGGCCAGCAACCATAATTCTATTACATTTAAAATAGTGTTGGAAAAGGATAGACCGGATCTAAAAGTTGACGTTCTAAATTGGAGAAAGGCCAATTTTGACGGTATTAGGCAAGAATTTTCAAAAGCTGATTGGGGGCAGATGTTCGCAGGTAAAGGGACAGCTGGAAAATGGGAAGCCTTCAGAAATGAGATAACGAGAATCCAGAGAAAGTACTTTCCTGTTAGGGTGAAAGGAAAGGCTGATAGGTATAGGGAATGCTGGATGACTAAAGAAATTGAGGGTTTGGTTAAGAAAAAGAAGGAAGCATATGTCAGGTATAGAAAGGATAGATCAAGTGAATCCTTAGAAGAGTATAAAGGCAGTAGGACTATACTTAAGAGGGAAATCAGGAGGGCAAAAAGAGGACATGAGATAGCTTTGGCAAATAGAATTATGGAGAATCCAAAGGGTTTTTACACACATATTAAGGACAAAAGGGTAACTAGTGAGAGAATAGGGCCCCTCAAAGATCAGCAAGGTGGCCTTTGTGTGGAGCCGCAGAAAATGGGGGAGATACTAAACGAGTATTTTGCATCAGTATTTACTGTGGAAAAGGACATAGAAGATATAGAATGTAGGGGAATAAATATCCATATGACAGAGGAGGAGGTGCTGACTGTCTTGAAATGCATAAAGCTGGATAAATCCCCAGGACCTGATCAGGCTACCCTAGAACTCTGTGGGAAGCGAGGGAAGTGATTGCTGGGCCTCTTGCTGAGATATTTGTATCATTGATAGTCACAGGTGAGGTGCCGGAAGACTGGAGGTTGGCTAACTTAGTGCCACTGTTTAAATAGGGTGGTAAGGACAAGCCAGGGAACTATTAACCAGTGAGCCTGAAGTTGGTGGTGGGCACGTTGTTGGAGGAAATCCTGAGGGACAGAATGTACATGTATTTGGAAAGGCAAGGACTGATTAGGGATAGTTAACATGGCTTTGTGCATGGGAAATCATGTCTCATAAACATGATTGAGTTTTATGAAGAAGTAACAAAGAGGATTGATGAGGGCAGAGCAGTAGATGTGATCTATATGGACTTCAGTAAGGCATTTGACAAGGTTCCCCCTGGGAGACTGGTTAGCGAGGTTAGATCTCACGGAATACAGGGAGAACTAGCCATTTGGATACAGAACTGGCTCAAAGGTAGAAGACAGAAGGTGGTGTTGGAGGGTTGTTTTTCAGACAGGAGGCCTGTGACCAGTGGAGTGCTGAAAGGATCGGTGCTGGGTCCACTACTTTCATCATTTACATAAATGATTTGGATGTGAGCACAAGAGGTACAGTTAATAAGTTTGCAGATGCCACCAAAATTGGAGGTGTACTGGACAGTGAAGAGGTTTACCTCAGATTACAACAGGATCTGGACCAGATGGGCCAATGGTTTGAGAAGTGGCAGATGGAGTTTAATTCAGATAAATGCGAGGTGCTGCATTTTGGGAAAGCAAATCTTAGCAGGACTTATACACTTAATTGCAAAGTTCCTAGGGAGTGTTGCTGAACAAAGAGACCTTGGAGTGCAGGTTCATAGCTCCTTGAAAGTGGAGTTGCAGGTAGATAGGGTAGGGAAGAAGACGTTTGGTATGCTTTCCTTTATTGGTCAGAGTATTGAGTACAGGAGTTGGGAGGTTATGTTGCGGCTGTACAGGACATTGGTTAGGCCACTGTTGGAATATTGCATGCAATTCTGGTCTCCTTCCTATCGGAAAGATGTTGTGAAATTTGAAAGGGTTCAGAAAAGATTTACAAGGATGTTGCCAGGGTTGGGGGATTTGAGCTATAGGCAGAGGCTGAATAGGCTGGGGCTGTTTTCCTTGGAGCATCGGAGGCTGAAGGGTGATCTTATAGATGTTTACAAAATTATGATGAGTGTGGATAGGATAAATGGACAAAGTCTTTTCCCTGGGGTCGGGGAGTCCAGAACTAGAGGGCATAGGTTTAGGGGGAGGGGGGAAAGATATAAAAGAGACCTAAGGGGCAACTTTTTCACACAGAGGGTGGTGCATGTATAGAATGAGCTGCCAGAGGAAGCGATGGAGGCTGGTACAATTGCAACATTTAAGAGGCATTTGGATGGGTATATGAGTAGGAAGGGTTTGGAGGGATATGGGCTGGGTGCTGGCAGGTGGGACGAGATTGGGTTGAGATATCTGGTCGGCATGGACGGGTTGGACCGAAGGGTCTGTTTCCATGCTGTACATCTCTATGACTCTATGACTTTCTGGCTCACAGGAATGGAGGCAAAGATGCCAGCGGTAAAGTGCAGGTCAAGTTGTTTATTTTTGAATGGAATAATAAACTCCTTTTCCATGTTCATTCCATTAAGGCAATTGTAAGACTAACAGACAATTGATTAATATGAAAAAGATTCAAAATAAAGTGCAAAACAAACCATGGTAATCTAGAGACAATCTGTAAACTTTAAAAATTTCCTTCAGACTAGTTGGACTAATAAAAAAAGACTTAAAGTCAAAGGAAGTGCAAGATCACTTTCTTAAATTTGATTTGAGGAATTTGAGGGTGGTATATAATGGTTTGCACTGCTCCCTCACAGAGCCTGGAACCTGGGTTCAATTTTAGCATTGGGTGACCATGTGTGTGGAGTTTTCACATTCTCTGCTGGGTTTCCCCTTACAGTTCAAATATTAGTTGGATTGACTATGCTAAAAAAAAGCCCTGTCGTGCCAGGGGTGTGCAGCTGAGGCAGGGAGCCATGGTTAAAAACCCCAGGTGGGCTTATGGAGTATGAGAGTAGTGTTGTGTTAGGTGCAGACTTGATAGTCTCAATGGCCTTCTTCTGCCCTGTTAGGATTCCATGAATATTTCATAGGTTAAAATTGGGCTGAGCATCACCATGTCCATCCTATCCATTTCTACTGGCTGTGTATTCTAACAGGAGGGGCAATTGCTAGCCACTCAGAGCAAACCTAGTTGAAGAAACTTTCGTAGGAGCAGCGGTTAGCCTGGAGATTAAATCGCCCTTCACCAAGCAGGAACACTTCATCACCATGAATGCCAACTCAACCTAATCACCAGAAACTAACTGCTCAAAGTCCTGTGTAGACACCAGGAGAAAGTGAGGACTGCAGATGCTGGAGATCAGAATCGAAAGTGTGATGCTGGAAAAGCACAGCGGGTCAGGCAGCATCCGAGGAGCAGGACAGTCAATGTTTCCTACTAGTTGATTTCCTCCCTGAGGTCAGGGAGCTGCTTCTAAATGGCCTTGGGCCTCAGGACCATTACAATAGGCTGGCATCCTGCCTGGTAACCACTCACCGAACCACACACTCACATTAGCTCTCCATCAGACAAGAATTCTCATGCCTGTGAGCTGAGCTAGAAACAGAATGCGCATTTTCACCAAAGGAGTGTGATTGGCAATTGCTGTAAAGTGGAACACCATACTTGATTAACACCAGCAGGCCATGATGGGATGCCAGACTGGTAGAATGTTCCATCTTTCTCCCCCAACTGGGTTTGCACTGGATAACAACATATTCCAAAGTCAGCCTAATGCTTGATCCTAACAAAATTGTATATGATTATAGTGGAGGGAGATTTTGACATCCCAGCCTATCCCAGGGAGCAAGTAAGATACAAATGGGTAAAGTAGAAAGGAAGGGGTGATGAAATAAAATAAACAAACTCTTTTAAGCTTGCATTTAATTGTCCATATTAAAAAAACTGCAGATTCGACAGAAATTGATCAGTATAAATTAAAGGTAAATTAATACATGATTGAGGAAACCAAGCTTTGCTTTCCCATCTCTAGGCTAAAGGTGGACAGAAGAACATATCAGTTAATATGCAACACTTTGAAGTGTTCAATAAAAAAATGAAAGCAATGCAGATGCTGTAAATCAGACACAAAAACAGAAATTGCTTGAAAAGCTGAGAAAAGGTCACTCGACCTGAAACTTTAACTCTGATTTCGCTGTATGGATGCTGCCAGACCTGCTGAGCTTTTCTAGCAATTTCTGTTTTTGGTTTTGATAGCGAAGTGTTCGATCAGCTGCGATTGTTTTAAATGGTGAAGCAGATTCGATGGGCTGAATGGTCTACTCCAGTTTGTATGCTTCTATATTCTTAACACTGAAGGGGAATGTACAGGTAGGCATTAACATTAGACTTGTCTGTGCATTGATAGAGTGTTTTAGAAAATGTCACTAATTTACTACTTAAGAAGAAATATTGCTGCATGTTTAGTTTGCCAACATTGGTGCTTTTGTATAAAGTTCTATATCAATTTCTGGCCAAACAGAAACAATGATTAAGGTTCTTTAAAACTTGACCTTGCATGAATAAATGAGGCTGTAGGACCATAAATTTAGGAATAGAAATCTGCCATTCAGCCAAGTGAGTCTGCTTTGCCATTTCATGAGATCATAGCTGATCTGATCACCTTCAACTGCACTTTCCTGCCTTATCCCCTTATTGCTTGATTCCATTACTGATTAAAATTTGTCTTCCCCGGCCTTGAATATGTTTAACAACACAGCTTTGACAGCCTTTTGCAGTAAAGAAGTTCATAGATTGAATATCTTCTGAGAGAAAGAATTCCTCCTCATTTCTATCTTAATTGGATGATTCCTTACTCTGAGAGAATGTCTTTTGGTGTCAGACTCCCCCATAAGAAAAAATAACATTGTTACATCTACCCTGTCAAGCCCTTTGATAATCTTATATGTTTCAATTACGTTTCCTCCCATTTTCCTAAATTCCAATGAATACAAGCCCAACCTACTCAACAGTTCATAAAATAAAATCATTTCAGACCTTTAACAAGCAAGTGAACCTTTTCTGGACTGACTCCAATGCTGATGCATTTTTTCATGAAATAAGGTACTAATAAGGTACAAGTACTATTCAGAGTATTCCAGCTGTGATCTGACTAGCGCCTCATATAATTTCAGTCAGACTTCACTATTTTTATACTGCATTCCCTTTGAAATAAAGGCCAACAGTACATTCACCTTCGTTATTGCCCACTGAACTAGGTGCTGGCTTTTTGTGATTCATACACAAAGAACCACACATCCCTCTTTCTGCAGTCTTCCTCAATTAAATGCACTTCCCAAAGTGCATAACCACATACTGGATTCCATTTGCCAAGCTTTTTTTCACTTGCGTAGTTTGTGCTTCAGTAGACACTTTGTGCCATCCTCACGACTTGCCTTCCCTCCTATTTTTGTGTCATCACCTTGCCATTCCTAACACTGAAATTACATCACCCAATATATATTGTGTCATCAACACTGATTCCTGTAGCACTCCACTTTGTTGCAGATTGCCATCCTGAAAGTGCCCCTTTATACCAACTCTCTGTCTTCCATAGTTACCCACTTCTCTATCAATGCTAATATATTGCCCTCAACACCTCTTTATGTAATAGCCTTCTGTGTGATCCTTTAGTAAATGCCTTTTGGATAGCCAAATGTTTTAAATCCACTGGTTCCATTAGCTTATCCTGCTTGTTGCCTCCTCAAAGAACTATAATAAATTTGTCAGGTATGATTTCCCATTCATGAAGCATGCTGACTCTGCTTGATTCAATTGTGTTTGTATATATTGTGTTTTCTTTATAATAGACTCTAATATTTCACCAATGATGGACCTTAGCTAAGTGGCCTATAGTTGGTCTTTTTGTCTCCCTCTCTATTTGAATAAAGTGTTACATTATTTTCCTGAATCTAAGGATCCTTTCTGGTGTATCCATTACCTCTGCATCTACTTCCTTTAAGATTCTAGGATGCAACCTATCAGCTCCAGGTAACCTTTTGGTCTTTAAACCAATTAGTTTCAAGAGTACCTTTTCTCTAATAATAGATATTGTAATTATTTCCTCTCCTCTTTCGCCCCTTAAATATTTAATTATTTGGGAATGCTATTAGTGCATTCTACTCTGAACACTGATGCAAAGTGTTTTTTCAATTCCTTTGCCATTTTTTGGTAATCCATTATTATTTCCCTAGACACATTTTCAAAGGGGTTATTGTTCATTTTAGCCTCTTTTCCATTTTTAAAGAAAATTAAAGAAGCTCTTACTGTCTGCTTTTATATTGTATAGTTTATTCTCATAATTCATTTTTTTCCCCTTTTTTGATAATCTTTTGTTAGATTTTACTACTTTCCCAATCCTCTTGTTTACCAGTACTGCAATCTTTGTTGCATTCAATTTTTTTCACTTTAATATTATCTTAAATTCCTCAGTTAACCACGGTCAGCGTTTCCCCATCTTAGATTTTTTTCTTCCTCACTGTGATACATACT